>NW_027395724.1:0-116655 GCF_047715665.1 Aspergillus karnatakaensis | reverse complement strand
CCCCCGACGCTACTCAAAAGAAGTCCCTCGCGACCCACGCTGGCAGCCTTACGCCAACTACAGTGAGCCCTCGGATAACCCCACTGTCAACCGGATCATAAGCAGCGGACTTGAAACAATCATGGCGAATGTTGCGGCCTCCTTCACCAAGGCCGCCCATGCAGCCAGCAGCCACACAGTCACCGGCACGGCGTATGTAACCGAAGTATATGTTTCCGTCAATTGGGTCTGGTTTGCCTCCCCCGCAGGGCTTGTTGCGCTGGGCATTCTTTTCCTGATCCTAACGGTCTTCACGAATAGACAGCGGGGGCTGCATTTCTGGAAGTCGTCTCTGCTTGCGATGCTTTTCCACGGGCTTGATGAGCTGGGCAGTGAGAATTGGGTCGCTTGTGGTGACAGGAAGACAATGACGGTGGATCAGATGGAGGAGACGGCGCAGGGGATTCAGGTTCGGTTGAGGAATGTGAATGTTCATAGGGGGCTTATGCTGGACCTGTCGTGAGGAGGTCTGGTTGCGAGATTAGCATTCTGTTTCGACGAATATGCTGATACTGGCTATTTATCTCGTTCGGTTGACATGCTAGTATGACTCTATCGACATAAATAATTCCTAGAATTAAGGTTTTGGTTCAGGGTAGTTAGACTTTGAATCGTGATTTCAAGTTGAAATGGACATCCATTCATAATAAAGTGCAACGCTATCTATCATCCTTCTATATCTATATATATGTCTATGTCTATATTTCTATCCGTAATAATCCACCATCATCCACAAGTCATGAAAACACACCAACTAAGGCCTCATCAACGTCTCCCTCCTCAAAAACAACAAAAACCCCCAAGCCGCCACCAACTGAAACACCAACGACACCCAAAACCACGCATTCCCCACCTTGTCCACACTCGTGCCCACATCCGGACTGATATCCCCCGGCCCGAGCTTATTCGGCGCGAAACCCCTTGCACAAATCGTCGCCACACTCCCAATCGCCTGCGCAGCCACAAGCACAAAACACACATGCACCCGTGTCAGCGTCTGCAGCAGCACCATCCCCAGCCCCACCTGCTGGATCTCATCGAGCAGACCTAGCCATAGCCAGAGTGCCCGCGAGGCAATCGCACCACCGATCAGGCTCGCATTGCTACCAGAGACAGAGACCCAGGGGAGGTAGTGCCCGATGTTGCTTGTCCCCCACCAGACCTGCGCCCAGCGCGGGGCGCCGAGGCTGAGGCCGAAGACGGGGAGGATCCAGGAGTGTTCCTTTGCGAGGTTGCGGAAGAGGAGCATTGCGAGAACCCAGAGGATGATGAAGAAGAAGAGGACGAGGAGGACGATGTGCCATGTTTTTGCGTGCTGGGAGGACCACAGGAACGACCAGTTGCGGCCGGTCGCGGCGGCGAGGAACCAGTTCTGCACGATCACCATGAAGAAGAACCAGAGCACGATGCGCCGGCGGAGGAGCGACGTGTAGAAACTCAATAGGATTTTGCCGGGTGTTTGGCGGTAGTAGTTTGGGAGGCCGAGGGCGAGGAGGGCGCCGATTGTGAAGCAGGCTAGCGCGATGGGCATGACGACTGCGGTGAGGCGCCAGGTGGAGAGGGCGAGAGTTGAGACGCCGCCGACTTGCACGGCTGTGACGCGGGAGCTCCAGTACCAGAGGGCGACGGTGTAGAGCTGGGACAGGCCCTGGATGAGGGATGCGCGGAACATCCAGTCCTTCACAGGGACAGCGCCCTGGTCGCCGAAGTTGAGGGCGAAGAAGAAGGAGCCGCTGGAGGAGGCGATGGCGTAGACGCCTGCGGCGATGTTTTGGGCCCAGGCGCGGCCGAGCTCGGAGGCGCCGAAGGGCGAGATGCCGATTATCACGAAGGCAATTGCGTAGATGAACCAGGGGAGCGAGAGGACGACGACGGAGGGGAACCGGTAGAAGATCAGCCACCAGGCCATTGAGGAGACGCAGTAGATTGTTGCGATGATGTAGAGCTTGATGGCGGGTTCACCAACTTGTCCAACGAGTAGGGTGATCTGGGCGGAGTTGGTTGCGATGATCTGGCCGAGGCCGAGGAAGAGGGCGTATACGGGCCAGGTGCCTAGGCGCCAGCGCATGAAGCGGCGGATGGCCATGGGTCGTTTGTAGCCCTGGCGGGCGAGCCACTGGTCGATTTCGTTGGCGCCGGTTGAGGATGAGTCGTCGTCGTCGACAATGTGTTCTTTGAGTTGTTTCTTCAGCTGTGCGTCCGTGTACATGTCGAAGAACTTGCGCTCGCTCTTCATGAGGTAGACCTCGATGCAGTAGTCTGTAGCCGAGTTCTTTTTGTTCAGGTTGGTCAGGAGCTGCTCGAAGCGCTGGGTGAAATGGCTGTTGCTGTCGGTGAAGGTGGGGTCGACTTTCTGGAGTTCAAAGACAGGTTGGTCATGGCCGCCGGCGACAGCAGGCAGTGAGAGGGTAGAGACGTTGCGTGTAGGGGAGTACACACGCCCGGGGGTGCTGGGAGGCGACGAGTCGCGGGAGACGAATGTGATCGACGTGCTGGACTCTCGGGAGTGGTTGGTGACCGGCCTCATCGTGGAGTTCACGGCTGCCATGGCCTCTTCGTGAGAGATGTAATTCTCTTGCGTTGGTGCAGCAGCATCTCCATCACCATCTGCATCCGTATCATTGTCGCCATCGGTGTCCGTCACGCCCGGCTGCTCGAGCACTTGGCTGTCATGCAGGGACCGCTTACGAAGCTTCTTGCCCTGGCCCGGCCCAGATCGCCGTCCAAGAGACAGTTTGCGACCCAAGAAACTCCCCCTTTGGGACTCGGCTTGCATCTGCTGAGCTTCAGCTGCCTGCAGTTCCAGCAAAGAGGGCTGACCAGGTACAGTCAAGGACGTTCTCGACGCCATCGGGCTCGATAAGCCGGAAAGCATCATCGACGAGTGCCGCATGCCCCCAGCCTGCATATCCCAATCGCCTTGGGCCTCTGGAGGCGGGCCAGCGACGGTACCCTGGTTCTTCGCATGGTGGATCTTGATTGAGGTGCGTTGCAGGACTTCCAGTTTCTGCACCCAGTCCAGCACCGGGAAGCGCTGCTTGGCTGAGTTTGCACGCATCTCCGCTCTGGTTTCCGGCGAGGAATCTAGAGCTGATTTGATTGCCGTCCGCAGCTGGTGCAGGAGATGCCGCGTTGAATCCGACTCCACGGTATACCACCACCCAGGCATCTGGCCGAGACCTCCAATCTTCGAGCCAATTCCAAGGGCGCCCTTGCGGCCGAACTCAACTGCAATCAAGCCGAAGGGTTCGTCGCGGGAGGGGATAAGAGCGAAGTCCGCGCCAGAGAAGATATACGGCGGGAGGACAGTAAACTCAGGCTTGGAGAAGACACGGCCAGGGAACATCTCCATGATCCGCGCCAATTTAATGGCAGCAAGCTTGCCGTAGAGGTCAATGATAGGCCCAATGCAGATCAACTGCACCTCCGGCCTTGCAGAGAGTACTGCGGGCATGATATCAGCGATCAAATCGACTCCTTTCTGCTTCGACCAGCGGCCCACGAAAACAAGAAGGTCCGCTTCGGGGTCCTCTTTCAGTCCCGCCCATTTCTGTGCCTGGAGCTTGTCCTGCACAGATTGCTCATGCGATTGAACGGCCACTGAAACGTCCGATTCGGCTGTATCCGACGGGTCCGGGTTTGGAAGAGCGCCAATCTTGCCTAAGCTCCAGAAAATCGGATACCGGGCCCAAGACCGTGCTCCGTACTTATCTGAGACACCGACTGCGCCGAAGCCGCGTTGGTGCCAGCGGAGATAGCTCGCGCCGGCATGGAGCAGGTTGAAAACGTTGCCGAATTGAGCGTACTTGGAGGCTACCTCAACAGGAAGGTTGAATACCGAGCAAACCTCTTCCTTCTCCTTCTGCGTCCGTAGTGCCCAGAGACCTTGGAACTCAGCATTATGGAGTGACAGGCAAACAGGAATAGTGCGTGTAGGGAGGAGGTACAGCGGGGCCAGGCAGCCGTGGAAATCGTTGATGTGGTACATATCGATAGAGGGATTCCGGCGAATCACCTCAGCAATACACTGATTCCACGCCGAGTAGTAGATTGCGCTGTCGAGGTCGTCCATTCGGGGCGGGTACGGTTCTGCTTTCGTTTGGTGCCTGAATACCGGGGCATCAAGCAGGACGTATGTGATATTGTCGACTACGTGGTACTGAACGTTGACCAAGTAGGGCTTGTCCAGGACCGTGACCACGTATGGCTCCGTCGGCGTGTCAACAGGATACTCGATATCGCCGACACACGGCACCACCCAGATGAGATCCTGGTGCTTCAGATTTTGGCTCATCAGCTGCGCCATGACGCCCAGACCACCGATCTTCACCTTCACCTTCCAATCGGATATGTCGTACTCCATCGTCGCCATCAGCACAGTGCGTCTGGGAGAGGCGGCTGCGCCTGCTGCTGCCATGTCTGTAGATCCCGTCGGGGTGACATCTCCCGCAAGATTAACTTGGGAGGAGCTGGCGCCAGACATTCGGTCCTTCAGACGACGGTAAAGAACCAGCGGTGCCTTGTCGCTCTCCGCCGCATTTCCATCTTTGTTCAGCTTGACGCGGTAGAAGGTGCGAATGAAGAGGAATACACCAGCTGCACCCATGAGAAGAGGCACGACCCAGAGAAGGATATAAAGTACCATCTGGGCCCAGCCTGATCCAATTGGGATGAGCTGGTAATTCAGGTTGGCGTCGTTGAGCGAAATAGTCCAACCTAAATGCGGGAATGGAGGCAGGCCAGTGATGTTGATGACATTGGAAGAGAGATAGGATGGCGGGAGTTTCTGAACGACAGAAGTGTTGCCAACATCACCGTAGACCTCTGTTGTATCCGGAATCCCGTCCTTGCCCTTCCCCCACACGTTCAGCTGCCCTACAGCTGGCCACTCATACACAAAGTCGTACTCCCAGCGCTGGGTTTTGGAGTTGAAGGCGACTTTGTTGTTCATGCCTCCGTCATAGCCATACTGGTTGTAGGGCCCATTGAAGTGCAAGTACGGGAATCGTCGGGCTGCATCCTCCTTCCAGTCGTGATCGCCCTCTTGAGTGTAACTGCTGCTGCCGGTGAGTTTTGAGAAGTACTGTACGCGGATGTGAGTCCCATCCCATTTTCCAATCCCTTCCGTGTTGTTGATTTTGGCAGTTGTGCTTCCGCCCGGGTAGGCCTCCCACTCGGACCAGCTGCGTCCAAAATCGGAAGAGTACCGGAACTGGTCAGCTCCCGCGGCTTTGTGCTGTATTGAGTAGTCATCGCCGGATTGGTGCACCAGGGTGGAGGAGTAGTTCGCGAAGGGGGAGATCAGCGGATTCTCAAGAGAGCCAACGCGCAGAAGGAACTTGTCTGTTGAGTTGGTGTAGCCGTGGGACTGGGAGGAGACATTCTTGACGATAAGTTGATGGATTCCGTGATGGACATTCGTCAAGTTTGCAGACCAGGTCCAGACAGTTGGGATCTCTCCAACAAAGTCGTTGCTGGTCGTTCTAGCATCTATACTAGTGCAGTCAACGCTGTGAGTGTCGAGGGTCGAGTTGATTCCTTTCTCGGTCTTGGAATCCAACACGATGGCATCCGTAATGTCCTGACAGGTCATGTTCGTGGAGTATCCCAGCCGGACGGTGATGTTTTCGCCCGAGTCGCTGTCCGAGAACAAGCGAGCGTCATGTCCTGGGGCAAAGTCGGTCACGGTAGGGCCCGGATCGACAAAGTCGCTGGCCTTGACATAAGCGCGATACTCCCACGGCAGCAATTTCAACTCTGAAACGCATCCGTACGTGTCGTCCGGACTGTCCTGCACCGTGAGATGGTCGTACGGATAGAAGAGGTTCCGCAATCTCGTCCCAGAATCAAACGGAGCCAGTAGGGAACTATTCTTGCTGCTGCATGAGCCGTCGCCATATGTCTTTGTGGTGTTTCCGTTCTGATATACCAGCCACAGTGTCTGATTGTTCGTCGTCTCTGCCTCCTTCTGAGCACCGGGGAAGTACCTCCGCAGAACGGACCAGAGACCCGTAGCGGTAGGAGTTGTCGACGATCCAGGGAGATAAATGTCCTCGGTGAGCTGCGAGATGGTCTTCAGGTACACGCCGTCGCGGGCAACAGGGTAGTGGTCCCGAATCTCGAACATGCGCTTCATGATGTTGCGAAGCGGATGCGCCGGATTGCGCTGGTCGTATGTGATTGTGATATCCTCGCAGCCATGCCGACCCTTTTCAACAGGGAAGTCATAGTATTTGCTCGTATTGAGATTGAAGCAGCCGTTCGTCCACCACGCCGTTTGCGCCGTCAGAGGCTGCCGACCAAACATGTAGTTATCTGCAGTCGCGTCAAAGACATACATTGCCTGTTCCTCACCCCACAAGATCAGGGGGACTCCTGGCAGGACCAACGATATGATATTCAGACCAAGCAGGTACTTGTCCGTCCCATTCTGCACCGCAGGCCAGCGAAAGTTATCCTGGTTAGAGACACCGTACATATGTCGCGGATCGAGCTCTCCTGTAAAGGCATTCAGAAAATCATTCGTGCGCAGCATCTCGTTCCACGCATCAATGAAATCCGTCGACAGATCGTGCCCCGCAACAAGGTTCCCGTCCATGCCCAGAAACCGGGTCATCGAGCGGTAGATGGTATAGTGAAACGCGGACGCATCCAACGCCTGAAGCCCGTCCTCGCGGAGGAAGTTCGAATCAGAATCATTCGTCAATCGAGCGCCATCAGCCGCAGTCTCCGGCAATTGATCAGGCTGCCGGCCGCGTCCAAGATACAGACTGCCAAAGACGTCACCGCTAGTGATCTCGCCCGGTAAGAAGAAATTGTGCTTGCCGTACTCCCTCGCGCAGTCGCGGTAGGTGGAAATCATCTCGGACAAAGGCTCCAGCGTCGCCTGGACACTCTTGTCAAAGCGAAACCCATCGATATCGAGACTTGCAATCTGCATGCAGGAGTGGCGGATCAGGACGTCGCGCACTGGCTTGTGCCATTCGCGCAGTCGATCCTGCACCGAGGCGAATTTCGTCAATTGGCGCTGCCAGTCCGGGAAGTTGCCAAAGGCCTCGAGCTCGCCGTGTTGGTCAAAGTCGCTGTCATAGCAGCCCTGGAGCTCTTCAACACCACTGTCCGTCAGCGGGAAGCCGGTCTCGCCCCAGAACCGGGGGTAGGCGCAGGTGGAGTTGTAGGTGTTGTCGCCAAAGGTGAAGTCGGCGTACTGGCGATCGCTGACCCATTGCACTTCGTATTCGTGGGCGTTGAAATCAGCGGACGAGTTGAGGTGGCCTTTGAAGCCTACTAGGTTGCTTAGTCTGTTGTGGTATCGGTATTAGTTCAAACTTTTATCTCATCCAGATAATCAACTTACGTGGCAAGTGTATTATCCACCACAACATACATGCCCCGGCTGTGGATCTCGGTGATCGCGCGCCTCCATTCTTCGAGGGTACCAAGGTGCATATCAAGCAGCGTCGTGTCAACGGGTGAATATCCATCGTACGCCCAGGGCAAGTTCATCAAATAAGTTCCGGCGAAGTAAATGACCTTGAATCCCATGCCCTGAATGTAATCCAGGCTGTCCAGCAAGCCCTCTAGATCGCCTCCATGACGCATCTGATTAGAGGTGAGCACCTGCTCAAACGTTGTCCCGTTGATGTTATCATTGGATGGGTCGCCGTTTGCTATCCGGTCCAGGAAGATGGTATATGTGGGCAGTCGCCAGTTGTCCGGCGACGGGTGGTATTCATGGTCTGGCCATGCTCCCCAGTAGTCGATGGGTCCTTCAGCAGTCTTGTTCTCGTTCAAGTTGTACTTGGCGAGAGACTCATCGTACGGCCAGCACAGGGCGAGCTGAACCAACGAAAGGACGAGGGGGATGAAGCGCTGCATGGCGCCGGGTGTCTCTGTCGTAGAATGCAGCGGGCTCAACCATTGCTATGAAGGAAAAGCGAAGGGGAAATAGAGCAGTAGTCATTGATTAGAACAAGCGAAAATGCATGGAAAGATGAGACGTCACCGAGGCCACGGAGCCCTAGTTCGGAGGGACGGGAATGGGTCTGGTGGACCTTATCAAGCATCAAACTCAATCACCCCCACTTTTTCGATTCTGCAAATCCACCAGCAATGCCTTTAGAGCACGCTGGCTGGCTGCGTCTTACGTCCCTGTCTCAGAGAAAGCTGCCGAAACATGGAAAATCCTGCATTCATTAATTCGATTGCCAGACGCTTATCAATTCAAGACTCACAAGCCTCTGGGCAGCAAGCTTAGCATCCACAGTGGCACACAACACTACGTATTGTCTAAATATAGCCGAGTTAGTAACAGGTATAGCATATAGCGTCTTCACCTCGGTTTGGCGCCTCACTCAGTCTCACTCTCACACATCGGTCTTGGGTTGAGGATGTGATCAAGAAGGTACATGAGCATCGCTGTAGTCGACCTTTCCGCCATCAGACGAGCCTTCCAGCCATGCAAATAGACAAAATGCTAAGTGCGTACCTGATTAAATGGGGCTTCCAGTACCTGGCAGTCAGGCCGGGCCTGGCTGGCAATGGCTGCAGATCTTCCGCCTGTGCCGCACTTGCCACTCGCTCCCCTGGCCAGTGTCGGGTTGCCGATTCCATTCTCTGGCGATGTTGACGTCAAATTAATCGGTGCCCAGGCGATACCTCCGAGTTACCACGGTAAAGTCTCATCTCCCAGACGCCACTCTAACGGCAACCTAAACCATCAATCGAAAGGGAAAGCGGTGTTATCGTGATTCCATCCTCCGATCAACCACGACGTCTCTATGGACATAAGCCATTATTGAAAGGGAAAGCGGTGCCGATGTCGTGAAATCTCGAGCCTCGAGTCTCGACCGCCGATCATCCACGACACCGTTGAGGGATAAGTTATAGCCAGGGCTAGATTCGGACAACCTCCGCTGGTCGAAGCAAAGAGCACATAACATATACTAGGCCAGGGCTACGTCGTTGACCTAAAAGACTCTCTTGTCCCGTCTCTGACGTGCTTTCCAGCCCTTTGGTTTCAAACAATGGGACGCAACCACTTGGGCAATGGGCAAGCCTGCAGAGAAGACATCATGACATCTGCCAAGGGCATATACAGTCGCTGTCTGGTCTTCAAAATCCCGATATAGAAGGTCGGGGAGAGTATATTAGTGCCGTCCCAGTTCCCGGTCTCTTCTGGCCTTGACAGTTACAGGTTTGCGCACCAGATATCTCTAGGAGGATCAGGGCGTACCAGGCAGTCAACATTCTGTTCCGCTGGCAGTCTTTGCCCGGCTCAAACTGGGTTTCTCCAAGTATGTGACTGGTTCTTGCAGCCAGACCTTGGATCAACTCAAATAGGCTGCAGTCAATCTTCCTCGGTGCACCTATCCCCCCGGCATCAACAACGACGAGTCAACTCACAGACCAAACCCGCCAGCCGTGCGATTCAACGTCCTCTCTTCCTGTGGAAAACGCATTCTCTGTTCCCTAGTGCGAGAATCAGCAAACTGCAATCTGGTTGTCGAGTCCCTGTCAATACATGCTGCGCCTTTGCCCTTTATCTAGGCTTGACAAGCAGCAGGGCTCTGCAACGCTCTCATCACCTGCAAACGCAGCAGAGTGGTCTTGCTGAGAGCTCTGGCGCCAGATAACCCAGGTAAGCACGCGGACCAGGTTTCGGGGCCATGCTTGTCCGGGCCAGGACACCAGTTGGCGAGACGAGGGGACCCGGACGTTTCGGGGGCGAGTGGCCCCTGGCGGCGACGCTTAGGGGTGGTTGGCCCCCGCGCCGGGGCCCCGGGATGGTGAGTTTTTAGGTAGGTAGGTAGGTAGCGGTGCAGGTGGCAAGCGCCCGGGGGCGCTAAGGATGAGCGGGGTTCGCAGCTTTGCGAGTTCAGTGCGTGCTATAAAAAGTCTGCAATGGCCGTGAGACGAGCCTTCGCCGCAATCTTTTGTCGGCGCGATTCCTCACGATGGGGTTTACAATGTTATGGCGGAGTCATGGATTTTCTGTTAATGCGGGTGATCTAGTACTTGGATGCTCATCGTCGTTCTTTTTGTGGTAAGTCCCCGAGGCTGAGGTCCCGCCAACGTTCGGAGTGCCGAGAGCGACTCGGGAGCGTTGAAGCATCCCGGAGCTCGTGGACAGCTGATTGGGCAATTGCCTGGAGATGCAGGTGAAAACACTTGCTTACCCGATTGCTAAGTAACAACAGGATAATAGCTCGTAAGCAGCAGTCAAGTGAGTTTAGGTACTGTAGGTATACAGAAGAACGTTAGAACATGACAAAAGCTTATCGATCCATGACACACTTGAAAGTTGAGGCTCCCCTCCTCTCCTCTCCGCGCCGCCAGGAACACACACACACGCCTGTGTGACTGTCATTCCCGTCCCGATAAGATCACCGCCTCTCCAACTCACTTTATGACGCAACCGCCCTGTGGATTTAGTATAAGGCCTCAACGGTCAACCCAACCCCTCTATCCCCCCCCACCACCATCTATCCACGAAGCTCAAGTTCAAGTTCGAACCCTTTACTTTATTTCCTCCCTCAATTCCTCCCCACCATCACATCACTCACCTCCAATCTTCCACCTCGCCCCAGCAAGAAATAAAGCAACATGCCCCCCCGCGTCTTCATCATCCGCCACGGCGAAACCGAATGGTCCCTGAATGGCCGGCACACAGGCACAACGGATCTCGCCCTGACCGAGAACGGCGAGAAGCGCGTCAAGGCGACAGGGAAGGCACTCGTCGGTAATGACCGGTTGATTGCGCCGCGGAAGTTGGTTCATGTGTACGCATAACTCCCCTGCTTCCTCCTTATTCTTCTGTTCTTTAGAGCAAAGCGAAGTAAAGCAAAGCAAAGCATGATCTGAATGAGGCTAACTAATGGAAATTTGTTTGGGTATGGTGTAGATACGTCTCCCCCCGCTCCCGCGCGCAACGGACGCTCGAACTCCTCGAGATTGGATGCCGCGAGAGACTTCCCTGGAACGCGGACCGGAAGTCCGAGAGTGAAGAGCCGATTCGGACGGAGGCGCAGGTGGAGGTGACGGATGCGATCCGGGAGTGGGATTACGGGGACTACGAGGGGTTGACGAGTAAGCGGATTCGGGAGATCAGGAAGGAGAATGGCGAGGGCGGGTGGGATATTTGGAGGGATGGATGTCCTGGGGGAGAGTGAGTTTTCCCCAATGTTCATTTCTTGCTTTCTATTTGCTCTGTTCTGTCTGTTTTGGTATCTGTGTGGAGCGATTGCTGATGTGGTTGTGATGATAGATCCCCCGAAGATGTCATCGCGCGTCTCGACGCCTTGATCGCAGAGATCCGGGGAAAGTACCACGGGCCTTGTTTCTCGGATGAGGAGGAGAAGGGCGATGTGTTGATCGTTGCGCACGGGCATATCCTTCGGGCATTTGCGATGCGATGGGTTGGGAAGCCGTTGACGGAGACGGCGCTGATTCTCGAGGCGGGTGGTGTCGGGACGTTGAGGTATGTTGTCCGATATGTTCCATGCGATGCAATGATCGTATCGGTACTGATATCGATGATGTGTTGATTGTATGCTAACGAGTGCAGTTACGAGCACCACAACATCGAAGAGCCAGCGATCATCCTCGGTGGTGGATTCGTCGTGGACGCCTGATCCTGATCCTGATTCTGGTTTCTGCTTCTAGACCGTCAGCCAGAGTTTCCAAACATAGATAATGATATATAATTCATCACATGAATCTTTTTTAAGTGTAAAAGGGAAAACTCACCAACTCATTCCATCACACCCTCACAACTCCTCCTCCGTCTCCGCACCCCTCTCCTCCTTCTCCCTCTCCTTCTCCTTATCATTCCCCTCCGTCCTCACCTGCGTCTGAGCCTGCGCCTGAGCCTGCGCCTTAACCCCCTCCTCCCCCAACACCTTAGCAGCCCCCATAAACAACCCCCCAACATACCCCCCCAGAAAGCGCATATCCTCCGCCTGCACCGCCGTCATCCGCAGCAAGTTCTCCGTATCCGCGAGATGGGCATTCAGCTGCGCGAGCTGGGAATGCAGGTGTGCGTATTGCCGGGTTTTAGTCGCAGACATGGAAGTCGAGGACTGGGATTGGGATTGGCTGCTGTAGGCGGGGTGGTTGTTGTGGTTGTGGGCGAGGGAGGAGGAGGGGCGCGAGAGGGAGGGGTTCGAGTAGGATTGGGAGGTTGAGTAGTGGTGGGAGGGGGGCATTGTTGTTTTGTTGTTAGGAGAATGGTGAGGATGTAGAATGTGTGAGTTCAGTGGGATGGAGAGGTTGTTTCGTTGATTTTGAAGATTATTGGAGAGAGAGGATTCTGAATCACCGCGTCGGCCTCGGAGGTGTTGGTTTGTTTATGGATCGGCCCAATCACGTGGGGCAACCAACTATATATATCAACACTGACTGCTCAATCACCAAATACAAGGTGCATAAGCTACTCCTCCGCACTATGGGTTGCAACAAGTCATACACAATTCGATTAGAACAATCAATTGAGCATAAGGAATGGATGATTGGAGGCCAACTACGCCAACTTGCCAAGTATAATGTACAGCATTTGTCATGATTAGTATGATCCTTGGCTGATTGAAAAGCATGGTATAATTGCAACAAACCAACCGTCTGGTCCTCAACGTCTGGCTCTTGTTCATTAAATAAGACAATCTCGCAGCACTGAAACACAAATCACCGCATGCAATATAATAACACCCACCCACAGATGCGCCCACCCAAAGATGAAACAAGAGGGAAAGAAAACAGAAACAACCACGTCCCTTATGTCCCTTATGTATATGTAGTAATCAGAAACAGTACGACAGGGAGTCAGCTTTATCCTCCTTGCCAGCCACCATTAGAAGGTCTTCTTTATAACAAAGTAAGCAGCGCTGCGAAAGTGGTTCTTCAGGTAAAGGAAATAGAGAGAGAGGATGCTAGAGAGCTAGACGTGTATGCGGAAAAGGAAATTTAAAGGAGGGAGGGATGCGTCGCTCGACCGGTACGAGGAGGGAAAGGGAAAGGCCGGTGGGGTATCGTCGGGTTTAGCGAACGAGCGCTGCTGCAGCTTGCTGCTGCGCGCCGAGGCTGATCTGGCTGCTATGGGCTGAGTTCTCGGACTCGAGTGTGGCACTAGCTCCGCTGTCACCACTCTCCGCGCTGGCGCTCGCACTTCCGGTCAGACTTCTTTGTTTGGGAGTACCCTTGGCGGAGTACGGGTTGCTCACCCCATAATGTTGTTCAACTTGCTGCGGGGCTACCGCGTTTCCTTGTCCAGGAGGATATCTAGGAACAGGTGCTCGCATGGCTCCCGGAGACGGGTGGCCGTTGTTCATCGGACCGTTTGGGCCGTTCATATGTCCATTCATAGGGCCGTTCATCGGGCCATTCATCGGGCCATTAGGCGGGGTGTGACCATCTTGGGCAGTGACTGGTCGACCCATCCGAGGGCCGGGACCAGGACCGGGGCCTCCGCCGCCAAATGGCGTTCCTGGAGACTGGCTGTTCCGCCTGCTACCGGGGTACCCAGGGTGCGGAAAGTCGCCCATACGGCTCGCGGTGAGAGAGTTGGCCCGAGACCCTTGCTGCATGTGGTTGCGATCGACAGACCCATAACGGTTGGAGGAGTACGCCATCATGGGGTTGTCCATGAGGGAATCGTGAAGGCCGGGGATTTCTTGCATGATGCGATCGCTGGTGCGCTTCCTCCCGCCAAAGTACCGACCAAAGGACGACCTGCCGCCTCCGCCACCATTCATGTTAAGCTCAGGATTTTTGCGGAACTGACTGGCGTTAGGGGCCTTCTTTGCCCGCCGAGAGGTTATGCTCATCATATCCACGTTATCCGGGTCGATATGCGGAACTGGTATATTCTCCATGGGATCAAAATAGTCGTCTTCGTCCTCCTCATCAAAAACGGAGCGAGGAGGTGGTGGCCTGCGTGGTCCTCGTCGCATGCTCATTTCTTGTTCTCGGATCATAAGTTCCCGCTGTCGGAGTGCTAGTTCTCGTTCCCTCAAGGCGAGCTCGGAGGGTGTTGAAGGGGCACCGTTGGGAGAGGTATCATGGTAGCCGTTGGTCGTGGGTGGAGGACCAGCACCATCTGCATTATCATAGAGAACCAGATGGCTAAACTCTTCAAGACCTTCTAATGAGGGCTCTCGCGGAATTCGCCCGCCTTGAGGAGGTTGTGTACTTGGAGGTCTAGACATTGTAGGCGGACCCCGTCTCGGCGGTGGCATCATCCCCGACGGGTGTCTGGAAGAAGGCGGGCGCATAGGACCGTTCCTTGGAGGGGGAACAGACGAAACTCGCGGCGGCGGCTGAGCCATCGCATTCATGGCAGGAGGAGATTGGTCTCGGGGCTTGTTTAGATTTGTGGTGTTGACATGGTGCAGCAGCGCATATAGAGTTTCCACGCGGGGAATTTTGACGCCTAGCTGTGTGGCGAGCTTGATGGGTGACCCGAGGAATGTTTCAATTTCCATCGGGCGCCGAGCCTGGAAATCCTGGTACATCGTGCTTGGTGTCTCAATGGCTGTCATTTTGTCAATGGTTCTTTGGGAGAAATCGCTCGAGAACGAGCAGCCGTGGGCTTGAGCCAGGTCAACCAGTTCTTGAATGAGATCCGACACCAACTGACGTGCTCCGACCTTTTCTAAAAGTTGCTTGTGGTTCGCCGTTTCAAACAACACGCTCGCTGGATGGAATGCAATTGGACTGGAAAGGTTAGCGGCTGCGGACCATGAGAATTGACAAGACATACCCAATCATACGCTCAAACTGCTCCTGCCTGATGTTTGCTGATACTTTGCAGTCGACCTGCCCTGACGCCAGAGTCATTGCTAGTGCCTGAGCCATATCATTTTGTATTTCAGGAGGGATGCCGGAATGACTGCTTGTAGCTCCGACCCAGATCTCTGAAGAGTTGGCATGCTCAAATTCGCTCGGACCGGTTTGGATCATCTCGACACCGGACACTAGAGAGAGTACGACGTTTGTGGGGAATCGCTGTTCCAAGTGTGGTTCGACGCCAAGCGTATTCGAGGTGTTGACCAAAATGCATGTGTGTTGAGGGGTAACAACGGACTCGATGACGGCGGCTAGATCGTAGACATCGGGAAGTGCCTTGACACACAGGATCACGTAGTCGAAGGCGTTCTCACGAGATGCGGCTTCTTCCGGGGAGCGGACGACTAAGGAGAGCGAAAGTCAGGACGGTTCTCCAGCCAGACTATTCCTCAAACTCACCATGACGCGGCTTAAATCGTTCGGTTCCGAATGTTTTCGACCTACAAAGTAATTAGCATTGCAAGTGTTGATAGGTCTTGCACAACTCACTTCATTGTCACTCCATATTGAGACACCGACTCAAACCCCGATTTCCAGACTAGCGTCACGTCGCAGGATGTGGTTGCCTGGAGCCTCCAGGAGAGGAACGCGGAGATGCCATTGCTGCCCACTAAACAAGTTTTTGTTAGACGACGGACCATTTTCGGAGCTCCCGGATCGCGGGAAAGGGACTGCTGTAGTGATTGCGAGATGGAGCAGAAAAAGCTGAAGCAGGCCCGGTGGGATTCGTTGAACGAGGCGCTGGTAGAAACTAACCTGACAAAATGCGCAGGCGCGGCGGAGGAGCCATGATAAGCGATCAAAAATGGAAGGAAGCTGATCCCGCCAGCCGAATGCCGATAAAACGTCGAGGAGCGGTTGTTTGATGATTGTGTTGAAAAACAACAGACGACGCTGGCGACCACGAAAAGAGCGAACGCGAGCCAATAATCTCGGCGAGGGCAAAGTCGAGACGGCGAAAAACAGGGCACCGACAGGACCGAACAAAAAGCAAAACGAGGGAGTAAACGAAAGTAGGGGTGGTGAGGGAACGGAGAGAATAAGAGGGGGTGAATGAAGGAGGAGAGGGAGGAGAGGGAGAGAGAGAGGAAGGATTGAGGAAAGGAGACAGAGTCAAGAGGAGGAGAGAAAGACAGAGGAGGGAGATGAATGATGGGATGGGGATGGGGATGTGGATGGATGGATGGATGGATGGATAGAGTCAGTCAGTCAAAGCAAGAAAACGGTCAGCTTCAGGCGGAAAGCAGCCCGATAGAGCTGTCGCGGCGTACTGTCGTTTTCTTTTCCTTTTTCTCTGCCGTCACTGCGTATTCTTAATATTTCTCTCTTTTTTCTTTTTTTTTTTCTTGAACAGACAAGTCCAAGCCTCTAACAATCGTGGATCCCCGCCAGAGCTTGAACCGGAAACGGAGCCAATTCCAGATTCCAGAGAGGCGATAACTGCAACCGATGAGGAGCATAAACAATGCAAGAATGTGCTTGTCTTTTCCTGTAGTCTCTACTCTCTAGCTGTCTCTGCAGTCTTGACTCTTGAGCATCTTAGGTCTTAATAATTTGCGGTCTCAAAAAGCGGACGCAGGTGGATGGAATTAACGTTAATGGAAGCTACTATTAATACATGATTTATGCTTTATGCTTTATGCTCTCTGCCACAGATCGCACGTTGGCTTGCACTATCCGGATGCATCTTGCTTTTTCCCTCCTGATCTTTGGCAGTTGTACTTTATCTTGCTACCAATTATTCTTGATTGTAGAAAGGTAGAAAGAACAAAGTCTTCAAACTTCAAGATCAGGGGTCAAAAACAAATGAATCATCTGTGCTGCGTTTGAGACACGACACCAGCCACGAAGTCCTCCGGGAGATATCCACTCCCAACAGTCCACTTTGCTGGTCGAGATTCAACATCAAAGCTCGGTCGGACTCGGTCAGATTCCATTCCGACCTCTTCATATCCATGGGCATTCCGCTGACTGTCCAGTGTTCATTCCATCCGGGGAATACTTTTGTTCATCTCACTGCGAAGCAGTCTTCCAGAACTGAGGTTCCTCGCAGACTCAGAGCTCGATCTAGGTACATAGGAAGTAGCTACTCCTACAGTAGCTGCCGCGCTACGAATAAACTACTGTACGCATAGCAGTAGCACCACCTGGAATAACAAAGTCAGACTCTCTGTATCTGTAGTCTGTACGATACCTCAGTCATACATGCTCTCGCCGCCGGGCTTTATTCGACAAATAGGAAGATAGGTGTGACCCCCTAAACGGCCGCAACCTATCACCACCATGTCCATAGACGGCGATAGCTGCCTCCCGCATCGAACGGGCTGGCCGGAGCTGCGTAGTCTGTCACACAAGCTGTCAGGATAGGTCCTGGGTCCTGCACGATCTTTACTTTTTCCATCTCGCACTCAAAGAAGGCCAACTCAGCTCCATTGACAACCACGAATCACCATTGTTCTCCAATTTATCGAATATTGACTTCATCGCTCCAGTATGAAGTCAATGTTGATACAATTAGTGGGCGGGAAGGGGGAGGCAGTGTTGTTCATCCCAGCATGCCAGAGCTATCTCCGGAGTAGGGATCGACGCCGTTCCCCTGTCAAGGTGGTCCAATGCCGTTGCTGTTTGCAGCTGCTGACTGCATCCGGGATACCCTTGGCTCCCGTCGTGGAGGTTCCTCGAATAGTGAGTCTAGTCACTGGCTAGGTTTCGCATCGCCTTGCACTCTATCTCGCCTCTCACTCTGGGGTTGTGGCTCACGGCAATGACTGATCGCTCCTCCGTGCTGCACGGTTGACTGTACTCGCCACCTGTCGATCCTGGGGTCGCTTAATGCTGAAGATTTAGCTGATCTACGGTGAGTCCTAATGATATGCAGCGGTGGCACTGTGGCAGAAGTCAATGGCTGCTGTTGGTCTCTGGGCGCGTCGGGGTTTATATGTCCGGCGGACAGGAGTTATTGTGGGCGTGGAATGTAACTCTGCATTCGTACAAACAATCCAATTCTTGCGCGCAGCCGTCTGGTTGTCGACCGTTGGTGCTGGTCGGAGGTCCAGATGGCGGTCGACTTGGGATCTCGCCTGCGCAGGGAGATTGCCTAAGCTAGATCTTGGATCGTACACAGCATACCGGCCGACATTAGCGCCTGCTAACCGCGATAAGCTTGAGGTTCTCCAATTGCCTCTTGGTCCAAGAGTGCAAGCCTGCAAGGAGTTACAACTTATGCAGCATCAAGACCAAACATCACATCGCAAGCACTGCAATTGAAATTGGACCAGGAGATGAGGCAGTTCTTGGAAGAGGATTTAGTGCCTGGATTAGCGGCAGAGGCAGAGAGACCCACTCAACCTTGGAACAAAGATAGAAACATTCGACTGCAAACGATTGGCTGCTGCACAGGGGCTAGGCCTGATCCGCTGGATGCCAAGAGAAAAACTGCTGTTATTTTCAGCCGGGCTTCTGGAACATCAGGTCAGTGCTCTTGCCGTGGTAAGACATCTTACGTCGAGCAAATCGCCTCTTGTTATCACAGGGTCTTGAGTCCTGAGAGCAGTAGACTATCTCCCGACAGAGTGCGCTGCTGCGACTCTACTATTCTACTATTCTAATTTCCCAAGTATTGAGCAGTTTCCAGCAGAGCTACCTAAGCAAGCCCTTGACGTCAAGATGATCTCACAGCAGGATTCATTGGCTTGATCGGCGACTTAACTCGCCCATCCAATCCCGCCCATCGTCGCACTTAATTTCCTTTCCCCACAGCTTCATCAACAAGATTGTCGCTCGCCGTTGAGCAGCTTCAGCCTCTCCCTTGAGTTTAACTTTTTTGCTTTTGATATCGATTGCCAGTGGTGCACCTGTGGCTTGACTGTTCTCAATTCTTCGTACCTTTAGATTAACAACTCGTATTCCCCCCTCATCACAGTCGCACTGCACAATGCATTGTGGCATGGGCCAACTCGATGGATTGTATAGTGGGCGTTCTTGGCAGCCAGGCCGTGCCACTTCCCAGTTTCGGGAGATTAAATCTGACTGCTTCCTTGGAAATCTTCCACTTTGACCCCCCCGTAACTCCCCGTCTCCTGCCACGTTGAGACTAACCCATGGGAATTATGTCCCTGCCAATCACTGACCGTTTCCCTCGTGGCTGAGTAGCCTGAGCGTCCCCGTTCAGAAGCTTGGCCTGAGGCCCTGAATCGTTGTTCTCCAAGAGGTCTTGGCTTGACAGGAGCGAGTATGACAAGATCAGCGGAAGACTGCGGCTTGCTCAGGACCCTGGATATCAGAGAGTTGCAGCCTTGCAGGTGGACAGTAAACACATTGCAATCTCTGCGAGACACGTGGGCGAAGCATCATACGGTCCATCCTGTTTGAAGGTTGTTTCATCTCCGTCTCATCCTTCTTTTGTTTGTTTATCATCATGTTAATACCGCACTTCTCAATCTGCGATGTCAAGAAAGTGAGACAGGTCGCCTGCGGAATAGTCCAGCAGTCTTATCGATCATAATCTCCTGCGGTCGGCATTTCCAGCTTCTTGGTGCACGAAGTTATAGCCCAAATATATATACTACGTCTTGGCAACTAGCTTGTCGAAAACTCTTCTGCTATAATCATGCATCCTCGTCGTGTTGAGACTAAACGACTCTTGGGCTCTGAGGCTGCCGCACTAAACGCCCCATAACGCCCCGTCGTTTCTCATGCGTTCAGCCGCAGCCTGGCAGGGTCCTGGACTCAGACTCAATGGCAGAATCGAGACCCGCCAGTGTCTGTGCTCAGTGTGCTGTGACTGCTGCCGAGATGGAGCCAACAACCAACAGGCTGCAACATTTCTGAGGTTCTCGAATGAGAGTGGTGCCGTGGCGCAAGCCACCTTCAGGCCGCAACACAGGCAAGCTTTCCGGGGATCCTCCTTCTGGTCGATCCTCCGATTAACCGACCTCGGGCGTTAGATTTCCCCGACCCAATCTTCTACACTTACTACACCCCGACTGTCTAACGCCTATAAAGAGTGTATTCAGCCCAGGATGTATCGTCAAGGGTACAGGGATATGGCTGCAATTGCCCGGTCAATCACTCCCCTTACCCTGAACAGAGGCAGAGTCATCATGGCACGAGACACTCTACGCAGGTGGTCCAGCACCTCTTCCGAGACACCGTCAGCACCCCGGATCGCCATTGTCGGCGGCGGTCCAGCTGGATTGACACTCGGAGTCCTACTACACAAGCGCAATATCCCATTCAGGATATTCGAACTTCGCCAGGAGCCTACAGACGAAGATCTGGCGAAACCCTCGGGGAGCCTCGATCTTCACGAAGAGTCCGGTCTCGCCGCACTCAAGGAATGCGGCCTATACGACAAGTTCCTCCAGCACACAGGCGAATGCTCCGAAGCCCAAAAAGTCTCAGACAAGGACGGCAATATCCTCTATCAAGATGAAGGCGAGTTGAGCGAGCGGCCCGAGATCTCTCGACATGCACTCACGAAGCTCCTCACTTCACATTTACCCCCGGATTCCATCATGTATGGTCGAAAACTGCACTCAACGTCTATCTCCAAATCTTCAGTAGAGCTGGATTTCGGCCCCCACGGGAAACAAACCGCCGCCCTTGTCATCGGCGCCGACGGCGCCTGGTCTCGCGTCCGCAGCCTACTCACAGACGAGAAACCCCATTACGCCGGCACGCAGAGTATCACAGCAACAGTCACGAATATCTCCACCAGGTACCCGCATCTCGCGGACTTTGTCGGCCAAGGAAGTTTCTCCGCCCTTGGTCTCCGACACGGTGTGATGTCGCAGCGGGGGCCTCAAGACTCAGCGCGCATCTACACGTTCCTCTCCGTCCCGGAGGAAAACCCAGGTTTCCTTTCATCACCTAACTCAGTCAACCGCTCAAACACCATCAGCAAGAACCAACTCCTTACCGACAGCACCCTCCTCGGTACCTTCGGAGCGCCTCTCAAAGAACTCGTCTCTGTAGCATGCGACGAGAGGCTTCCACTACCAACACCAACTCCGACCCATCCAGCATACCCATCAAACCCCTCTACACCCGCCCAATCGGAACCTCATGGACACACCACCCAAACGCCACACTCATCGGCGACGCAGCGCACCTGATGTGTCCGTGGGCCGGCGAGGGCGTGAACCTCGCCATGTGGGACTCGCTACTTCTATCGAAAGCCATCGCTACGGCCTACGAGGCGACCCGAAACAATCCGGAGTCATTCATCGAGGTTTTAGATCCATTACTCAAACAGTTCGAGGTCGACCTCGTGGCTCGTGCGAAGGAGAAGGCGGAGGAGACGTATAGTAACGGACAGATGATGTTCGGAGAGGATGGCGCGAAGGCGATGACGGAGTTCTTTTTGAGTGCTTATGGGCCGGCTTGAGGGCTATCGTCAGGGGGTGTTAGGGGTTCGGGGTTCTTGCTGAAGGACACGCGTGGTCTTACTTCGCACTGCGTGCTGGGTAATGTGAGTAATGTCACTTTGTGTGGGGGACTTCATTCGATAGATCATATAAATATAGTACATAGATTAGATAGAAGGCTTATGTAAAGGTGATAATTAATCTAGATAATATGACTTACTGAGTCGAAATCCAGACTCATTTCTAAACCAGGCGCAGACCGCATATTCAACATAGAATGTCCACTTTACCCTGGAAATACGCTTCGCTTGGTCTGGCCACCATGCCAATGCTCGCTCCTGACTTGACGACATCCCGAAACTCATGCTCCCTAATTGTGCTAGGGAGCAGCGCTAACCATATTGTCCTGCTAGGCTTTTCTCTCACGTTGAGTCTTCACATCATCCCAAGCAGACAAGTGAACTGCCGAGACGTGCAGCATCATCACCAGCATCGCCTGTCCTAAGACAGAGTAGGTATCGATCCAGTACGAAGGCGATGTCCAAATATCCTAGCCCCTTCTCACCTGTGCACCTTTCCACCCCCGCCACAGACTTCCCCACCCGAGCCTTTGAGCCTTGACGGCCCGCTCACATTCCTTCCTCGCGGATAGGACTCCCACGGTGATATCGACGGTGACTCTCCAATCCCGATCTACTGAGCCGGGTCAAACGGCGACCTCCCGGTGTTTCACTTCTACCTTTCCCTCCTAGATGCTGGTATCAACACCGCCACGTCAGACGCCAACGGAAAGTCTCGCAAGTGGATTCTGTCTAGATGGTCGTTGGGTCGTGGAGCCTTACTGTCGTTACCTCTAGGTGCTAGATGAACCCAGCTGTGGATACGGCAACCGCGGTGATCTGGGTGTTTGCTTGTAGGTGAGTTGTCTGTATCGGATTCCATCCATGATCACCTACAGGCAAGCAACCGCCAAAGGGTGATGTTTTAGAGAGCTATTCCAGGTGCAATGGCGAGAGAACTCCATTTTGAACTCCTTCTTGTCTCTCAGGCGTTGGAATGACCTCTATCGAAACTGGTTGGGTTGATGATGATGCTGGAAAAGGTATAGGCACTGTCAATAGGGGGTTTGATGATTCTAATAATCAGAAGCAATAAAGATGGAAGACTCACCAGAGTCCAGAGGGTGTTAACTGACCACAAGGGTCAGTTAGGTAGATATGCATGGCCGGGGAAGAGAACAAAGAACTGACGCATAGCTAGCGGCCTGTTCAACATCCCCTCATCGGATTAGCCACCTCCCTCCTGCTCATTATCCCCATTCAAACCGAGAACGCAGCCAAAATCAGGTGCCTGAGATGCCAGCCTCGGAGTCTGACCCTGAGCTCTCAGAGCTAGACGCCAACATTGTCGCAGATGAGCAATCTATAGACTCTTCGCGATACTTCCAGTAGCTAACACGATCACCAACCTATCTTCCTCCCACTAGCCCTCCCCCCAAACACACAAATCCTCTCCATCACCCCCTCAGGAACCAGCTCCTGGGCACAAACACTGCAAATCCAAACCACCACCCCAACCGCAACCGCAACCCCAACCTCCTCCTACTTCCTCAAATCCGCCCCCGGGGACCCAGCCCGCCGCCTCATAGAAGGCACCTTCGAATCCGAATCCGCCTTATACAGCTACAGCCCCTGCCACGTCCCCAAGCCACTCGCATGGGGCCGCTACGCCTCCAACCCAAACAGATATTTCTACCTCTGTGCCTTCCACAACATGCTCAACAACGAGATTCCCACGGCCAAGGAGTTCGTGACCGTCATAGCGACCATCCACCGCGCCAGCGCAGGCCACTCGCCCAATACCCTGAAGCCATATGGCTTCCACGTCCCGACGCATCTAGCTCACATCCCAAACGATAATTCCTGGCAGGCTACCTGGGAGGGGTTTTTCGCGCAAGCGATGAAACGAATGTTTGACGTTGAGGAGAGCGTCCATGGGAAAGAGGAGAGGTTGTCAAGATTAAAGATTGAATTATTCGGCATGGTGATTCCGCGGCTGTCGAGGCCGCTGGAGACACGGGGACGGGTGGTTACGCCGTGTCTGGTGCATTCGGACTTGTGGCTGGGGAATGTGAAGGTTGATGCGGAGACGCGCGCGGTTGTGGTGCTTGATTCGTGTGCGTTCTGGGGGCACAATGAGGCGGATTTGGGGAGTTGGAGGGCGGAGCGGTATAATCTTGGGAGGGAGTATTTGGCGGAGTATGTTGCGGTTATGGGGGTTTCGGAGCCGAGGGGGGATTGGGAGGATCGGAATGCGTTGTATGCTATGTATGTGGGTTGGTAACTTGCTTGAGATGTCCTTGGGTTTATGATTATGAGGCTGTTGGCAAAGCTAATGCTTGCTTACTTTTCTAGTCGGTATGATCTTCTCGTGTCTGCTCTACGTGCTAAGGATTTGAGGTTTCGGGAGATGTATGAGGGCTATTCTGCGAGTGGGGATTATATCTGACTGGATCTAGGGCGATGGCTGAGATGCAACGGCTGATCGACAAGTTCCTGACGGGTATGAAGGGTTCGAAGCTCAGGAAAATGTGGCAAGGAAGAGTCAGGTCGAAAAACGCCCTGAGATTTCACCACTGTTCTTTTGAGCATGTGTTCTGAGCCCTCAGGTCATGACGCTGGTTCGTTTACATGGAATCCCGTTGCGCCCGGGCCTTTGCTCGCCTCCACTCCCATCCTTTGGCCGCTAGGATCCATGAGAGCGGTAGGCAGACCATGCTCAATAGAGTATATAACGTCAAGCACCATCCCAGGCCAATTCCTTGTATGATTGGGTCTAACAGAGCAACGGCTGCGGCTGCGAGCGCACATCGCACAATGCTGTAGCTCGCCTGTGCTGTAGCACTGTTGTTTATGTTTATATCAGTAAGCAGGGTGCCACAAATAACAAACATAGCAACCTGAGAGCCGCCAGAGAGGAACTGCATGACGAGTGGGACAGCCAGATGTACCCCGAAGTGTACGGTCCAACCATAAGCGAGCGTTGCTATGGATGCAGTAACGAAGAAGGGTAGTACTGATCGTAGCCGAGCTTTTTCAATAGGGAAGTCGAGTGATTCGACGTTAGCCGATGAAGGTCCGCCCGTTTCTACATTTAAGCTGGTGGGAAGGGAACGACGCACGACTTGGAAATCATGGTCCACGAGCTTTCCGGTGAGAAAAGCGGCCAACAGCCCGCCAATGCCAGATGGGAGAAAAGCCAGCCCTGCAATCAAGCCGTCGAGAGAATATCGGTCCGCCAGTTGGGCGGAAAGTGACGTCCCTAGCGCGCTGTAGATGGCGTACTGGATGCTGCCAACTATGATTGTAATCAGGGTAGCCTTGTCCAGCAAAGCAGTCAAGCAGGCAATTGGGTTTGGGATCAGTCTGTTCAGACTAAATCCGGATGTCTCTGCTGATGCGGAGGGTTGATTGAGCTTTCTGCACCTGGTGTACATACAGTAGAGGGATTGGTTGATTCGGAAGCCAGGGTGAACACTGCCGTTTCCCACGATCCTCCTCGATGTCTCAGGGAAGAACAGTACGAGTGAGAACAGGTTTGCTCCGGACACGATGGTCAGAAGCCAGAAGATCCAACGCCAGGAGAGCTCCTGTACAAGGGCGCCCCCAATGATAGGCGCCAGGGAAGGGGCTGAATTGGTGAAAGTCATCAGAATTCCAACATAGCCGCCGCGCTCTTGGGGCGTGGTGACGTCTGCGATGACCCCGTATGCAATGGCTATGGTGCCTGCGGAGCCGGCACTTTGCAGGCAGCGTAGTATCACAAGAGCGACGTAGCTGCTTTGTAGGGCGAGGCCCAGATTCGCTGCGAAGTAGATGGTAAATGTGAGGATGCTGACTGGCCGTCTCCCTGCTTCATCGGCCATTGTACCAATTATGCTGGGGACGATGCCGGCAACTATCAGGTCAGAAACAGTCAAATTGATCGCTGCAATGGAGACATGCAAGGAGCCTGATAGTGGTTGAATGGCTGGATAGTAGATGAAGGAGGAGATGCCGGAGAACATGGCAGAGAAGGATGCTTGGTAGGTGATGGCTTTTCTTGTCCGGTGGCTGAAGGCAGAGTATAGGAGTTCCATTCCTTCGAGGACATCCGCGATGCTGTCTTTCTTTTTGTTTTGGGCCAATTTTCTCGGATCAATTTGTGGGTTAGACATCGTTAAGACTATATCAAAGTCGACATAGCACTTTGCAAGAACAGAAACCGTTGTGTGCTGTGGAAACCTCTGAGATGGATTGTCAATGGATTTCCAGACAAAGAGAATAAATCCAGCCGGAAAACAGCACACGTTTTGAGTGATTCCCACGCTGACAAGGTCAACCACGTAGGTGATGATATATTGAGTATGCTCTGGAAGGAGACATTTGAAGGGGCCCATTGCTAGATGAACTGTCATTCTCACAGATAGAAATTGGGGGTAAAACAGGAGGGAGTTCCAGGCTGACATCTAGTAATCCATGCACAAGTCAATCTTGAGGAGTATGTTTTTTCTGGCTCCTGGCTTTTAGGCTTTGGGTTTGTGCAAGCAGTGAAGAGTCTGTTTGCATCTTGTTGCGTGGTTGTATTTTTTTTTGGTTGTGGAGTGGTTGGTACACAGGTAGATGTACATTGATTGGAGACTCCCGTCTGTCTATATACGAGTGAGGTGAACTGGTCTATGAACATGAACATGAGCATCAACGAGAGCCCGAAACCTGAAAGCACTGAAGAAAATATAGATACAGGAAACAGGTCTAGATATTAGTTCATAAGATATGAAGAGAAGGAAACCACGCCAAACACCGTCCGAGTTAGATGCGAGAATATGTCAATGTTCAGTCATGGGTGTATGTGCTGTAAACAGACTCCGTGGAATGAAGCACAGCGGTCATGCATTCTGAGTGTAACCGCTCATAGCGACTCCGTCTCAGGCTTAGGAGCGGGTTTAGGAGCGCCACTCGAAGCAGAAGCCGACTTCGACGCTGACGCCGACGATGAAGCTGAGGCACGCTTCGACGCCGCAGACCTGCCACCCTCGGCAGCATTCCGCGTCGCTGCCGCTGCCGCTGCACTATCTCTCAGCCTCTTCATGCGTTCAGCCCGTCCTTCACCGGGGAGACCCCCCCAGACAGGCTCAATCGAATCAGCGCGCCAATTCGCGCGGTGATTAGGCAGTGCGCTATGACGAGAGTGGAGAGAGGTGATGGGAGATCCGCCGACGCCGGACTCCCCCCACATGCGGACGCGTTGCAGCTTACGTAGCTTGGCGAGGCCGTATACGCAGACAACGGCGGAGATGGCGAAGCAGGTGACGGAAACGGCGCCGAAGCCGAGGTCGGATTCTTCGATGAAGTTCTTCAAGTTCATGCCGTAGAGGGCGGAGAAGAGGGTTCCGGTTGCGAGGCCGAGGGTGCCGATGCTGAATTTGAGGTCGAGAAGCATGAGCGAGTTCCGGTTGGCGTCGAGGATGGCTTTCACGCTGCGGGAGTTAGTGGTGCTATGCGTTAGGAGGGTCTAGAACGTACACTTCTTCCGTGTTGCGGATGCTGGTAACCAAGTTCTCGCTGGCTTGTGCGATTTCGTCGCAAACCTTGTGATATGATTCGAGGAGCATCTCGACTTCCTGGTGATCGTCTTCCTCGCGCTCAACACCCTTGGCTCTCTCGCTCAAGTACATGGATGCAAGGTCGTCGTCGGCCTCTAATAGATCGTCGATGGCGTCTCGCACTAGACGCGCCTTTTGTTCAAACGTACCGAGCTTCTTGGAGTAGATGAGCAAATGTCGAAGCTTGTCCCGGTCAATATCCTCTTCCAACGCCCGCAAGACACGCACAACCGGCTCTCGAACACCGTTGAATTCCTCCTCCAGCCCAGAGGTTACGCTGATCATAACTGCTTCAAGGGCCCGAAACTCATATGGCAGCGCTCCCGCACCAGGAACCTGCTTCTGCCGTAGCTTTCCCTCTAGATCATATACAAATAGCGACTGCATGTACGAATCCGTCGATCCGTATGCGTCGAAAACCAAGACGCGGTCCGCTTTTATCAGAACCCGAAGATGTAGCAGGTTGATCAGGATCGTGCTCGGCCGGACGAAGATGTGCGGTAGAGTCGAGGAATCGATCTTTCGAAGATCTCGAGGAAGCAAGCCATACTAGAAGGAATCAATCTTTGTTGTCTCAGCGCTATCGAAATACTAACCTTGGCAATCAACTCGCTCTTCCTGAACTCGCCATTCATCAGAGTCACGTTCCCATTGATATCAAACTCCGTACACCGAAGCCGCAGCTCATTCGAGGCTTTGGCTGCCAGCGCTCGCGCAAGGCCCAGACCTCCGTCGCCACCATCGTCGAGCAACGAGGGGCCGCGGTGACGGTTCTCTGCAGCTGCCTTATTACGTCCAAAAAGCTTGCGAAGCACGGAGCGCGCTTTGGTTGATGAAAAGTTCCTTGATTGGTGTGATTTTGAAAGTGGTTCGAATGCGGCCGGCGAGGTTAGATGGCATCGTGGAGCAACGCGGGCTTGCGACGGAAGGGCAACATTTGAGAACAAACGTGTCTGACGCGGTTGTCTTTCACAAAGGGCCGGATTGGAGGTCTTGTACGATGGGAGCAGATTAGGGGAGCGAGTCGGGAATTTGGTAGAAGCGTGACGGCATGCCGATGGTTGCTTCGTGAGAGCCGACTCAGATTGAGCGCGCAGGAACCGGAGGAGCGAAGCTGAAGGGACCGAAGGCTTCAAAGGCGACGGAGAGAGCATCTCTGGCTGATTATTCGGCGGATCCTGGCAGAGCGGCTGCCGTGGTTTTTTCTTGCAGACTCATCAGCTCGTCGTGCTCCGCGGGTGTTCTGGACTTTCCGCTCTTCGGATTTTCCGCATACAAAGATCGCCCGGATCAACAATATCCCGGCCATCTATAGGTATCCATTAGTTTAGGTACTGTACACCGCGCTTCAGCCCCCTACGAATAGTACACCGAGGATGATGTTGACACGCTTGATATTTTGGCTCTCTCTCTATACAGTATTGCGTGGTACAGCACATTTGTGGACTCAACCCAATGCAGATAGGCCGTACAAATTGAAGATGATGAATGCGACGCTGCAGTTTTGACAACCACCTTTTCCCAAGCTTGCGCCCAAAGATACACAGAGAAAGAGCAAAGGCAAGACAAGAGAATGTAGGTATCACAAAGCTGAAGACTCGCAAAGCATGGGAAACATACACGGCGCTCAAAATCGGCCTACGCTCACCAGTCGTCATCGTCGTCCTTTTCATCATCTGCTCCCATGTTAGTGGCCATGTCAGTCGAGTTGCAAGAGATTACTTACCACTACCGCTAACTTTCTGTTTCCTCTTCGCAAGAGCTTGTTGTAGTGCTCCGGCCATTCCACCCTGTGGGCCAGCACCTGCACCCGGAGTTGCTGCCGCCGACTCACTGGCACTCCCTGGGACCATAGCCCCGCTTCGATCTTTCTTCTCAGAATCTTTAACCTTCCGCAATCCACCGCTGCCAGAAGCTCGAATAGATGCCAGTAGGTCGTCCCGGCCACCTCCACCAACCTTTGGCAAGGGTGGTGCTGCTCCACCGGGGGGAGGTGGAGGCGGAGGCGCACCAGCGCCAGGGGGCGGCGGCGGGGGAGGTGGCGCACCAGCACCTGGGGGAGGGGGTGGTGGAGGGGGTGCACCGGCTCCTGGGGGAGGTGGGGGCGGGGGCGGGGGCGGGGCAAAGCCACCAGGTGCAGGGGGTGGTGGAGGTGGAGGTGCTGGAGGCCCAGAACTTGCTGGCGGAGGTGGTGGTGGGGGAGGAATAGCTGAGATTGGGCGTCCTGGAGGTGGTGGAGGCGGCGGAGCAATGCTTGCAGAAGGAGGCGGCGGGATAGGTCGCGATCCGCCAGGTACAGGCGGAGGCGGCGGCGGAGGTTGAGATACTGGGTTTCTTGGAGGAGGTGGTGGAGGCCCCGGCGCCGAACCAAAGGCTGGAACCTTCGGTGGAAGCTGAGGCGGTGATGCGGGGCTCGCCGTCCGCGGTGGTGGAGGTGGTGGTAATGGACTGCGGCTCGGAGGTGCTGGTGGCGGAGCGGACACTTTTCTTTCACCTTGGAATGGCGGCGGAACTCCAAACCGAGGGGGGTTGTCATCCACTGGAGCTTTCGGAGGCCGAGGCGGCGGAGGCGGTCCAGGGTTGGCGGCCGACGCCGCGCGGGAGCGGGCTGGAGGGGCAGGGCTGACCGTATGGGCAAATTTCCCGGCATCCGCAATAGGAGGAGGGGCACGGAATCGTTGCCGTGGCGGCGAAGGCTCTCGAGGAGGTGTGGGCGCCTCATCTTCATCTGGTTTGGCCGGGGTCTTACCCCGTGATGGCGGCGGTGGAGGAGGAGCACTGCGCCGGCTGCCTGCGCTGTTGCCAGTGTTTTGAGGGCTGAGAGCAGCAACTTTGGGGGCAGGAGGGGGTGGAGGTGGCGCCTTTCCTCTTCTATCATCAGCTGGCGGTGTTGGGGATTGCAGTTCAGGGGCTTGCTTCTGCGCGATGTAGGACTTGATGAAGTCCGCGTTTTCTGCAATCTGGTCTTCGGTGAACCCCATCTGCTCGAGCTCCGCCAGGAGAGGCTTCCATGCCGGGTCGCTTGGGTCAAACGGCAATTCCTTGCGTGGCGGTGTCACTGCGGGAGCTGGGGGCGGGGGAGCAATTTGAATTGCAGGCGCAGGGGAAGGTGCAGGGGGAAGTTCTGCGGGTGTTGTGTGAATTGGCGCATGGCCACGTCCTAGGATGTTGCCAAGTGAGAATCGAGACTTTCCGTTCGTAACTGGAGCAGGACCTTGTCCGCGACTCGATGCGAAGGGAGTCTGGCGGGTTTCTTTACTTCCACTCTTCTCGTGATCTATCATCTTCTTTATGAAAGTCTTTGCCTCCTTCTCGTCAGCGAACGATAGCGCGGCGGGGCAGTCATCTAGCTCGAAGGTGTGGAAGAACGTTCGGTCTTGATTATACTGGAAGTTTTCGTAGATCTCTTGGTCCCAGATAACACCCCGTGAGGCAGGCTATAGTCCAACAAAGCACATTGTTAGAAACGTAGTCTCATAAAGACAAGCTTATCACTCACCGATATATCTACCAGCTTTAGCCAGAAGGTGCGCCCAACCAAGTCGTTCGCAAGCACGACAGCGCCCTGTAAGCCGGTGTACGTCCATCTGTGCGGATCTGGATAGGCAACATAGAGCCGCGCCACGGCTACTGCGTGTATCTTGTTGGCCGGTTTCGGAACATTTCTCTTGACCGTTTCCTTGTCGGCGTCACTAAGGTTAGACGGCATGTCGACTCAAGCGGGGTCGAGGTGCGAGTGGTTCGTGAATGGGGGAAGTGCGAATTGGCTGTTCAATGTAGGCTGCAGGAGCGCATTGCAGAGAGGCCGTAAAGAAGAAGAGCAGGCGCTTGTTCCTGAGGTCAGGTATACACAGGAGGTAGTTAACCCCGTCAGCGGCAGCGACGGATCGGAGCTCGAAAGCGGGAGAGGATCTAAGACCGTTCGGGCTACGGTATTACGGAAATAGAGAGATAGAGGCTTGCGATAAGAAGTACCCGAAAGAAAAGGGGGTATGAGGTGTCTCGAGAAGGTGGAATTGAAGAGAAAGAGAAAGAGGACAAGCGTTGAGGTCACAGGCAGGCAGAAGAGAACGAGCGGAGTGACAGCCACTTGAGAGGAGGCACCGCCCAGTGGGGAACACCAGCTTTATTAACTACCTACACCACACCACCAGGCACCATCTTACCCTTCACGAATTATTTCCTTTTCTATCAACTATACTCACGCTCAGCTTTTTAGCCATATGCTATACTGCTTCACTACTGATCCCGCCGTCTTTTCAGAGTGTCGAACCTAGGCAACCATTGCCCCTCCGTAGCCTCTGAGATACCAGGCACATTCGCATACTTCTCTCCGTCCTAGCATCAATCTCAAGCTCTTGTCTATTAGGTCCTCTCAGAAAATCCGAATGATCGCCCATGTGAAAACGTCCAAACCTACTGATCATATAAGTCTTCCAATTGCTCGCCTTAAACGATTATGGCATAACAAACGTATCATCAGACCCATGCCATGCGCCAGAAACGTGCACAGGCCCATGCCTGTTGCCCGAGTAGGAATATTGAGGGGGTCCTCAACCGGATATAGCACGCTGAGAGGTGTCCATGCGAATGAATACGCTCGACAGCTCAAGTCGACGAGTCGCCGCTACAGGGCTACTAATGATTTCGAGAGGAGATCCAGAGCCAGCTTCTCGTTAAAACTTTAGGGCCTCGATTACCTCGCGGTGCTTGACAGTAACAGCTTGGTTAGCCTTGTCTCTGACGCATCAGCCACGGCAAGAACCTCTAGCGCTTTCTAAGCGCTCTCCATACGCCAACCAGTGCAGGAATCCTGGTGTATACAGCTCAAGACTGAGCTTAGGCCACTGCCATATATAGTATATCGTCCCACCGTGCCTTTTACTGCAGCTACTCTAGGTAAGGAAACGCACTGGTATGGCAATTTCGAAACAGTCAGGCTTGAGTTCTACGGTGCTTGCAAAATGTGCGCTATTGAGGCCGGAGCAGTAGGCATACGTTATCTAACCTGCAGGGCTACTGACAAAGTACATTCACCACTAACTAGCTCAGGTTCCTTGTGGAATGTTCCACCTACCAGGCTCGCCGAGTAATCTCCATTTCCATGAATGTCTTAAAGAGATTCAGCTGCCGTATCCAAGGTTGAGCACTGTTATAACCTCTTTACGAGCTCGGGAAGAGCTAATCTATCTAGTATACGTCTGTGAGCCTCTTGATTCTGGTAGATCTATGATCAGATATAGGTCGTACAATGTAAAGATTACTTAACCGGTTTTGAACTATACCTAGATACTCCCAAATCTCTCCTGCAGGGTTAATGCTAAGTTGTCTACGATTTGAGTGCATAGTCGTATATAAGAGCCAATCGGCCTGGGCCACCTCTAGTATGATACAGGCCATATGAGCTCTATTATTACCTAGGTACTTACTTTTCCGTGCTGTCCGCCGAAGACCTAGGTAGGTAACTCTGTCATACTATACATGACGTCACCCTGTTCTATCTATATAAAAAGCAAATTCCTTGGAACCTTCAATCACCCACTCCAGAGCACTTTCTACATAATCACTACATCCACTGAGATTCATCAATAACATCGAAATTATCACGTACTCACCTTCCAAGAACCAAGCCCTCCAAAACCTGCCACAATGCCCGTCCTTCCAGACCCCAAGAAGTTCACTCAGGGAGACGACAAGAAAGAGACGCACGACCAGGAGAGCATCGCCCAAGAGCATGCCTCCAAAGGCCCTCAAATTCCTGACAGTGAGTGCTACGATTCTTGTTGATCTGCACGGTATATTCTTAGGTGGTTAGCTAACGGGCTCTAGAAATGCCGGAGAAGGCGTCCCGCGAGGAGACCGAGGCACGTATGAAGGAACTGAACAACAAATGAGGCATGAGAAATCTACCAGAGTTGTCTAAGAGGACGGTTCACGTTTCACGAGAAATTGTATTATGACTTACGATAGTTTCGTTTAATGACAACTGGTGCTCGAGGACTTGATAGAAGCTTGTAGATTGTATATATATTTGTAGACCACCTCTCGCTGGCGTCGAAGTCATCTATCACTGCCCCAGTCCTGCAAGCCTGATATTTTAGCCCTCATTATCACGTCTATCCCTCCAATTCGAAATCAGATACAGCCTAACCTCTGCGTCAATTGTGAATACTTCAATCTCGAACATAGGGTAAATTACATCATAACACGTGACCGTGTGTTCACCTCATGCTCTTCTCACGCGCCAGCCTGCAGACCCCGCGTAAAGAGGCTCCAGATGCCGCCTGAACGTCAAAACGCACCGGTGAAGCTGTCCTTGCCGTTGGTATGTTATGCTGCGTACTCACTTAGTGTGTCCTCCCGCTAACAAGCTCAATCACAGCAATTTCAGCAGGACATCTTCACCGAACTCCGCGGCGAGGATGAGCTGGTCATTCTTGCCCGAGGCCTGGGGCTTCTCCGCCTGATCACGAATCTTCTTCATTTCTACGATGCTGCGGGTAATAACTTGGTCTTGCTTGTCGGTGCGAATGATCGGGAGAATGAATGGATTGGGGAGGGTATGTTGGCCGGCCGATTGCGTTATCCGGCGGCGGAACATGGCTGACGATCTTCAAGCCCTGGCAGAGCATTATGCGATCAGCAAGACTCCTCTTGCGAGGGGACTGAAGGTTATAAATACTGATAGGGCTACGGTGCCGATGCGGTGCGTGGAGTGTTTCAGCACGCTGGGATGAGCGCTGATCATGATCTAGAGAGAAGATATATGCTGAGGGTGGTATTCTGAGTGTGACATCCAGGATATTGGTCGTGGACCTGCTGTCGAGTACCTGCTCCCCGTTTCTATCAGTGTTCGGTCGTTAACCCATGCTAGAGCTGCTTGATCCCGAAAAGGTGACAGGGCTGGTCATACTGCACGCTGACAAGTAGGATTATGTGCCATCGTTGATGTCTAGGAAATGCTGACGGAGTAGGATTGTCGCGACCTCGACCGAAGCTTTCATTATTCGAATCTATCGTCATGCCAACAAGAGTGGTTTCTTAAAAGCCTTCTCGGACTCCCCGGAACCCTTTACGACCGGGTTCTCTCCATTAGCCAACTCCCTACGAAATTTGTTCCTGCGGAAAGCCTCACTATGGCCGCGGTTCCATGTTACCGTCGCCGAATCACTTGAGGGACACCGAAAAGCTGAAGTTATCGAGCTTGAGGTTCCAATGAGCGACAAGATGCGCGAAATACAGAACGCTGTGCTCGAGTGTGTGGAGCTCTGTATCGGAGAGCTCAAGAAGACGAATACGGGCTTGGATATGGCCGATTGGACCTTGGACAGTGCCTTGCATAGGAGCTTCGACATCGCTATTAGACGTCAGCTCGATCCTATATGGCATCGCGTGAGTTTCAGGACCAGGCAGATTGTCAGCGATCTGAGTGATCTTAGGGCTATACTTCAGTGCGTCACAGCCCGCTGCGTTCTTTGATAAGGCTACTAACAGAATTAGTGCTTTACTTACTTATGATGCTGTTTCTTTCGTTAAATATCTGGATACCATCGTGACCGCACACTCTCCACCTCCGGGATCGACGAGACACAACTATTCACCCTGGCTTTTCCTCGATGCTGCCCACGTTTTGTTTCAGACAGCGAAGTCTAGAGTCTACCAGGGCAAGATTGGCAATGATGCTGCTCGCTCGTCGGTGACATCCTTGCCTACTACACTTCGCCCTGTATTGGAGGAGCAACCCAAATGGGAAGTCTTGGCCGAGGTACTGGAGGAAATTGAGACTGATGCATACCTCAACCCAGTCAACACCGACGAATCCAATAGCACGGTGCTGATAATGTGCACCGACCAACGAATATGTCGTCAAATTCGTGAGTACCTGGGAACCATGCACACCAAGGTCGAAGAGGAGAGGAAGGATGGAGCAGATGGTGACGCGACTAAGCAAGAAAGAGGCCGCTCAGCAGATGTGATGCTGCGCAGGAGATTAAGAGAATACATCGACTGGAAACGCTCCTTGTCTAATGTCAACAAGAACTTGTCAACAAAGCCCGCAAATGAAGAAGCTCAGTCCGGATCAGGCCGAGATTCACGGCCTTCAACACCCCAAGGGAGAGCGCCTCCCAATAAACGGCGTCGAGTCCGCGGTGGAGGTGCGGTATCAACTCCAACAGCCGGCCGCCAGCCGCATAGCAGTGTGCAAGCGGAAACCGAACCTGCAGAGCAGATGTCTGGTCTCCTGAATGAGATTCAGCCAACAGAGGCTGAAGAAGTCCAGCCGGAAGAGATCATCATCGACGACTTTGAGGATATAGATGACTACTACGAGCTTTATGACATGGACGACTTGGTTATGGTCCATCCATTCGATGGTGATATGGACGAGCATATCCTCGAGGAAGTCCGCCCTCGCTACATCATAATGTTTGAGCCCGACCCAGCCTTCATTCGACGGGTCGAAGTATACCGCAGCTCCCACGTCGGCAGGAACGTACGAGTATACTTCATGTACTACGGCGGCTCCGTCGAAGAACAGCGGTATCTAAGCGCAGTCCGACGCGAAAAAGACTCATTCACAAAGCTCATCAAGGAGAAAAGCGTAAGCGCCAACCCTTCTCAACCAAACTCCAACTACTAACTTCTTGCTCCAGAATATGGCAGTGACCCTGACACACGATAAATCCCTCGAAGACCCCCAAGAGCAATTCCTCCGTACAGTCAACACCCGCATCGCTGGCGGCGGCCGGCTCACAGCAACAGCCACACCCCCCTTGGTCGTCGTCGACGTCCGCGAATTTCGCTCCGCCCTCCCTTCCCTCCTCCACGGCAACAACATGATCATCGTCCCCTGCCAACTAACAGTAGGCGACTACATCCTCACCCCAGACATCGCAGTCGAACGCAAGTCCGTCCGCGACCTGCTCCAATCGCTCCGCAACGGGCGCCTCTACAACCAAGCAGAAACAATGCTCGCACACTACAAGTCCCCGCTCCTCCTCATCGAATTCGACGAAAACAAATCGTTCACCTTCGACGCGTTCACGTCAGCGCTCACACCAGGTCCTGGCTTCGGGAACGCAGATTTCGGCTTCTCAAGCTCCGGTACCGTCACAACAGCGCTGTCATCTTCAAATTCAAACCTGATTAACCCTTCCGCCCCGAAATCTGCGCAGCACCTCCTTGTGCTCCTCACGCTGGCGTTTCCGAGACTAAAGATCATCTGGTCTTCATCTCCCTACCAAACCGCGGAGATCTTCGCTGAACTTAAGAAAAATGCCGCGGAGCCGGACCCCGTTCGTGCGGTGCAGATCGGGCTTGATCTGGATGTCGATATGGATACAGGGACGGGCACGGGGAGTGGGAATGTCATGACTGCATCGGGGATCGAGCATCGCACGTTTAATTTGCTGCCGCAAGAGATGTTGAGGGCTGTTCCTGGGGTGTCACCGCAGAGTCTGGAGAGGTTGATTCTGGAGAAGGGGAATATTGCAGAGGTTGCGAATATGAGTGTTGACGAGCTGGATCCGATTATGGGAAAAGAGGCGGCGAGAAAGGTTGTGGGGTTTTTTAAGAAGAGTGTTTTTGAGGGTGCGTAGAATAGGAGTATATAGATGTCACTACTGAGTGCCGTGCTGGATATCTGGTTTACGGATTACGCGATGATACAGTTCAAAATATATAATGTTCATAACCCTTTCATTAATCTATCATCCAAGCTTTTTCAAACAGAAAAAAAGGTGCAAGGTGAGTTGAAAGAGAACAGACAAAGGGGCGGTGACACGACATGGACCAGCAGATACTGGACGCGTCATGACCATTTGCCTGCAACCTGGAGAAGTCCTCCCACGATGTAAATATGTGCTGGAGAAAAAAAACAATCACAATCTATCGTCATCATGGAGTGAATCTCCGGGATTGCCGAATATCGATGATCCATACTATGGAGCTTGGGAGAGCACTGGTCTTAAGGATAAGCCGTAGCGGGAGGCGCCGCGAGCCGCAACATTCTTCGTCGCGAGTGTACCACCGTCTCGGAAATGAGGCTGGCCGGAGAGGCTTGACCATCGGTGATATAATCGAAGGGCCGAAGAATAGTCGAAGCTGGCGGGAAGAACCCAGTGGCTCTTGAGGGAGTATGGAATGCAACGATATTGGAAGATGTTGTACGCTTTTTAGAGCTCGTCGATATCGACTTCCTTCTCGTCTTCGCTGTCGCGGTCCTCGTCGAATTCGACGTTGTCCTCGAAACCCTCGTGCCCGTAGGTGTCGGTTTCGTTGATCTTGGCGTGCTCGGGCAGTTCACCGTAGGCCTTGAGACTCCTGGCCTCGTCGGCGGTGTACTTCATGATAACGTCGCCCTTTTCGTCTTGGTAGTCACGCAGCGAGAGGAGGATGATGTCGCCCTGGTTGATCCAGACCTTCTTGCGGAGCTTGCCTCGGATGTGGGCGAGGCGCTTCTCGCCGTCGAAGCAAAGGGCCTCGAGACGGCCGTTGCCGAGCATCTTCACGACCTGCGCATACTCCTGGCCTTCCTCCTTGAACACGAGTTCACGCTTCTCGTTATCGTTCTCGTTCTTTCCACGACGACGGTTCTTACCGCCCTATAGGAGTCATGCGTTAGTACAGAGTCAGAGTGGCAAGTAGAAAGTTGGGACTGGGAGATGTCGAAAATCCTCGCTCCTGCTGTTCTAGCAGTGTCCAGCCTGGCTAAACCCAGGAAATTGCTGGCAAGACACTGGAGCAGCCGGAGGCAAAAATAGCACAACACAGCGAAAACGCGGCAGAGCGAGCGGGGTGCAGAATGAAAAAAAGCTCGAGTCATACCTTTCCCTTGTTCTTGGGCATGCTGAAAAGTCCCTAGCAGATGGTACTTGCTGGGCGCGTGGTATTTGATCAGAAGATCGAAATAGAGACCGGGGTCCTGAGGTGGAAGGAGATGGGCAGCCGAAGCGACGTGGAAGTGGGGGGACAGTGTGCCTTTAAATATCGTTTCAATCAAGTTTGTGACAAATTATGTCAGCCCTCTTTGTGGCGGCCTGAACTTCCGCCTCAGGCCTCAAAGAATTTCTGTTCCACCGCCTTTGTTATGATTCCGATTTCCAAGCAGCATCGACGTCTTGTTATTTAGGATATCTCGGTTGTAGGGACGGTCTTCCTCGCTGTTGTGAAACTAGAACTCGGCGGAAGTCGTTGAGTCCACTATTTGAGCATTCCCACCCTGTACATGCTCACCGGCCCTCTCTCCCAAACCCCGATGACCTGTCGCAGATCACGCACCGGTTCCTTCCTTGCCTCACGGTGCGCCCGCTATAGAGATGAAAGGACTCAAATCAGCTGCGAAGAAGCCAGTGACTCTATTCTATTCCAACCATTATTTCACACCGCCGCATGCTCAGCGCTACCTCTTGCAATGGTTTCATCCCGTTCGGCCAAAGATCCAGCACATGTGCGACAACCGCTCTAAGAATGCGCTATGGTGGAGAGTTTCGACCAAGGAGATAGTTCCCTGGAAACGGGTAATCCGATCCTGGTGTGCTAGAAGAGTACGCTCCGTTTTCGAAGAAGAATTGAAAGAACGTGGATATGATGCGGAGGGCAACAGGCTGCGCATTAGTAGCCGTGATCCTGCTTTCGGGCCTCTGCCTAGCCGTGACTTGAGAGGGAGTGTGACGCTCTACATTCAACCAGAATGCATTACTCAGAAGTATCCTGCGCTTCGGGAGCACATGAAATCTTTGGTGGACCACTTAGTTGCACAGCAGGGGAAGCAGGCACCACGAGGGCAACAGCGACAGCGAGATAACCAGAGCCAGAGCCAGGGTCAGAGGGAGAACCGACAGCAGCATCAGTTTCAGCACCAGAAGAAGACGAACTTTGAGGAGGAGCCACAGCAAGATAACCAGGGTCAGAGGCACAACCGACAGCAGCATCAGTTTCAGCATCAGAATAAGATGAACCATGAGGAGGAGCCACCAAAGTTAGCGAAGCCCAAGCTTGGGATGAAACCCATCATAATAGGGAAACGAAAGGAGTCGAGTTGAGATTGTTCTCATGATTGTTGAAGATACCCATGTATTATTATTATTGTCATAGACCCAGATATATAGAAGTGTACATTACTGTTACTCGGAAATAGTAAACAACAGTGGTAGACACGCGGCTCCCCTGTCCGGCTCAGTCTGGCTCAGCTTGGCACCTGCTCGCCAACTACTGCCGATCCCTAGACCAAGACAACATCCAACTTCAACTCCAGCAAGACCACAAACACTCAGCTTTATTTCTCCCATTCAGTATCATACGCTATTAACTGATACTCCAACCCTGCTGGACTGTCGACCCGCGCTTATCTGCCAGAATGCTGGTCTCCCTGACCGTTGGAAAGGTCGACGCCGGAGTTGCTGTCCTGTTGACACAGGACAATCGCCTCGTAAGCCCTCCTATTCGCCTTGCTTGTTACATTTGGCGCCTGCTAGAGGCTCCAGCCCCCTACATCACTTTTTGGCAGCAGAAAGTGTTTGCCTGTCGACTCATATCATCGCACGTGGTCACTAATGCTAATCTTTCTCCCCTAGATTGAATTCCCCTCCGTCCTCCTCCCGAACAATATCACCTCCGGCAGCATCGTCGACATTACTGTGTCGCGCAATAATGCCGCAGAGGCTGCCAATGCCGCTGCCTTCCAGAACCTTCAAAAACGTATCCTTAACACCTACGGCATCAAGACCCCCTCTCCGCCCATCCTCCGCCTTCGCAATGCCACACAAACCTCCCTCGTCCTCGAATGGGACCCTATCGACCTAGCCACCGCAAATTTGAAGGCCCTGTCATTATACCGCAATGGATCGAAAGCTGGATCCATCCCTCGGCCTCTTGAGACGAGCAGCACCAAGATCAGCGGTCTCGCGGTTCACAGCGAATACACCTTCCACCTCGTTCTTCGTACCACGGCCGGCACATACCAATCGGAGAAGCTGACTTGCCGGACACACAAGATGACAGATCTCTCCGGTATCACCGTAACTACCGGTGTCATACACCCCCAGCGGAAGGAGGCCCTCGCGGAGGCGCTTGATCGCATTGGCGGAAAGCTCATCGACTCTGTGCGAATTGACACCACACACTTTGTCTGCACCGAGGGTCGGGGCCCGCTGTGGGAGAAGGCGGTCGAGATGAACATCCCTGTTGTCGTACCTGAGTGGGTGGATGCCTGTGAGGCAGAGGGTACCATTGTCAGCGTTAGGGGCTACTACTTGAACGCCGACCCCAAGGCGAGACAACTTGGCCCCATTCACGGTTCGACACAGCATCAGCGCACTACGTCCTCTATAACCTCACCTTCGCGCCCATCGCAGTCGCAGTCGTTATCTCTACCGAGCAACCAACCCGATCGTGATGAGGCTACCCCCGAGCCCCCTCTGACCCCATTCCCAGGAGCGAGCATGAACGGACAGCCAACGGCCGCAGACGATGATCGAATTTCTTCAGAGGACGCCGAAGCTGCACCCCCTCCACCACCAAAGGACGAGGATACCGAAGCTAGCGAGGCAGCATCACGCGTGGATCATCCTGAAAGCAACGGCGTGCCACCTGTCTCTGTGACAGTTACCGTACCTGACGACGACGAAAAAGAAGAAGATGGAGACGAAAATGAAGACAAGGAGAAAGAAACCAAACCAACAAGCCCGCAACAACAATCCGAGGACGAGGAGGAAGACCTATCAAACCCCAAGGAAACCGACAAGAGCAAATCCACGGAGGCAAAGGAGAACTCGGAATCGGATTTTAATGAGGTGCCTCTTTAATTGACGACCTGACTTGACTTGTCCAGCGTTGCGTTGCCCTTACGTCCCGCCCTGTCACGGTTTATTGCGTTTTCTTCGAGTACCTGTATATTCTATCCCACTTGATATTTTATTTTATGACTCCCTATTGAATCAACTTCTTCTTATTTTCATATTCCCCTCGGGTTGTTCTATGACTTTCAATAATCAACGCCCTGTCTTTATTCCCCTTCGGGGTTCTGCTTTATTTGCTGTATACATAGTGCACTTTTAGTCTTCGAGCTCCAGGTCAGTTTAGATCGTTGTCGTTCAGTGTTCGAGGGTACCTAGTCTGAGAATGGCACAGCCGCTTTACCTATCCATGTCAACTATCTCAATTGCACCAGGGGTTCTCCAGTGGCGTATCATACAGCGTATAGCTCGCTTACGTGAGGTTTGTTTTTATTTATCATATAGTTACACCCTTTACACTCACGTAAGCCACCCTAATTTAAGTAGCGTAGCCCTGAATGAGCAGTTACGAGGGTAGGTAGAGGAATGATATACTCTATTCAACTCTTTCTGCATGAATGCTATATGCTATATACAATCCAACCATACACCTCTAGCACCTTTTCATCTACCCACCCACCCATATATAGAATAAGATAGAGTAGAGTAGAATTAGTTGACGTTCCGCACAACCTCGTCAATAGCTCTCGCGACGTAGTTGACGTTTTTGGGGCTCACTAGCAACGGGTATCCCATTAGTGTGATGTTTGGGAATAAGGGTAGAAAGTACTAGTAACTAGTGCAGAACTTACGGCCACTGATTGATGCTCTGCCGGACTTGAGCAGGTAGATGTGGTATTTGTCTTTGAGGGCGTAGACTTGCGAGGGGGTTAGGCCGGTGTAGGAGAACATGCCGTTCTGGTGACCGTTAGTTGGTTTGTTTGTTGATTGGTTGTTTAAGAGGTAAGGGCAGGGAACTCGATATTACCTGTTCGACGATATGTTTCCACGTTCCTGGCGTCTCGAGTCTCACGAGTTCATCATACAGCGCCTTGCGCATGGAGATGATTCTCGAGCTCATGATCTTTAAATCATCGTGCCATTGCTTCGTGAGGTCCGGGCTTGTGAGGATCTTTTTCACGATGCTGCACCCCGCCGTTGGACCCATGGAGTACTCGCCGCGGATAAGGTGGCAGAGGTTAACGACGACTGTGTCCCTGAGGCTCTCGGAGCCCTCGTTGAGTACGTAGTGGAAAGCGCCGACGCGCTGGCCGTAGAGGCCGAAGTTCTTGGAGAAGCTTTGTGCAACGCAGAACTCCATGTTGGGCTTCTCGTTCAGCACGTACTGCACGGCCCAGGCGTCTTCGGCTGCGGAGCCGGATGCGAAGCCTTGGTATGCGGAGTCGAAGAAGGGGAAGAGCCGCTTGCGCTCGCAGACGTCGATGATGGCTTTCCATTGCTCTTTGTTCGGGTCTAGGCCTGTGGGGTTGTGTGCGCAGGCGTGGAGGAGGATGACGTCGCCGTCCTGAGCCTCGGATTCGAGAGTTGAGATCATGCCCTCGAAGTCGAAGGAGCGGGTGGCGGCTGCGTAGTAGGGGTATGTCTTGCGCGGAACGCCGGCGAGCTCCCAGATTGTGATGTGGTTTGCCCAGGAGGGGTTTGATTGCCAGACGGTGCGCGGCTTCATGTGGTGGGCGAGAAAGAGGGCGCCTAGGTGGTTTGCGCCGGTTCCTGCGACTGTTTGGACGGTGCCGATGCGGGCTTTGGCTGCTTCTTGCTCTGGGGTGGATTGTGAGTCGAAGCCGAACATTAGGTCTCGGGCGATGGGGAGGAAGGCCCGGTCGCCTTCAATGGCTGTGTATTCATGGCGGAAGAGGTTGTCCTCGGCGGCGAGCTGCTTCTCGGCTTCCTGGACGGAGGGGAGAGGCCATGGCTGGCCTTCGTTGGTGCGGTAGACCCCGACTCCGAGGTTGACCTTTTGCGGGTAGGAGTCGTCGGTGTAGGCGCGATTGAGCGCAAAGATCTCGTCCGGGGGCACGGGGGCTACAGTGAGCACGGTCATTGCGATTGAGGTTTGGGGGTCCTTGAGCTATTGCGCAGAGGTGGAAGTGCGGAATGCGAGGTGGAGAAGTGGATGCGTTTTATACTAGGCGAGATCTCCCCGTGTGGAATGAGTCAAGCAAAGTTGGAGACACTAGTGTTGCCAATCTTCACGTCGGTTTTGAATTCAGGAATTGAGTACCCTGAAGATTGGAGGATGGGGATACAGTCAGAATATACTTGTACGCGCTGGAACGAGGCTGGGACCGATATCGCCCCTATATGTGGTTCGGCTGATGGATCCCCATGGCATTGGCCTCTCAAAAATTTTCTGATGGAACCAGGCGACCACCGAACTGGGTGATAAAGCCGCTAGCTAGAAGAGACTTGAGGGATTGCATTGCTCATACATACTAAGGTGACGCATTTCTTTCAACTTGTCCGGCTGGCCAAGGATAACGAATTTGGACTGATGCGTACTGGTTCTGGTCTTTCGCGGTTTGTTGTGCGGGGACAAAGTCCCGTGGCTACAGTCATATCTCAACAGCCTTGACATCAATTGAGTAGCCGAACCTCATAGGCTGACAGGGGAACCTTCTCAATTGCATAGACAAGACTGGTGTATGAAGTCAGAAGTCAGGTGGAGGAGGTGCCCATCAACAATATCCGAAAGCCATTGATGGAGGTGCTGGAAATAGCCGTCGCTAGCCGAGAGGCAGTTCATTGAGATCCCCGCACATGATAAATGTCCAGGCTTATTTCGCAAAGCCCGCGAGATAAGGCGGGAAGACAAAACTGGAAATCAGGATGTATCGCGGGCGTTCTAGTGTACTTTAGAGTCTGGTGAGTTGGAGTCAGAGAGGGGAAGAGATAGCGTGCTGAGGTTGGAGGAGGAAAGACACCCTCGCTCACCCCCGCATCTTCCGCATGAACTACATCACTCTTCTCTATTGTCCAGATTCTATACTCAAGATCCCTTTACCACGTCATATTTGCAGTCCAGTAACCAATGGCGGGAAACAAGGACCTGCATGACCTGCGTCCTGGCTTGATCATTCAGCCACTGCATAACAGCATCCCTCCGGAGCTGCTCCCTCGGTTTGACCCGGTCTACGTAGAGTATTACAACAAATACAATGCCGGCCGCCTGCATACCCACGAGGTACCAATCGAAGCCTTTCGCAAGGATCCGGCCAAGTACTTGACCGTCTACGGTCGTGCTGCAGGACCGGATATTTTCCGGATCACTGAGCAGACATGCCCGGTTAAAGACGGAGAGATCAAGATTCGTATCTTTGAGCCCGCGCCTATCCTTGATGACCAAGGGCAGCCCAAGAAAAGAGCTGTCTACATCAACTTTCACGGCGGTGGTTGGGTCTTTGGGAATCTGGCGACTGACCATGACCTGTGTAAACGCCTTGTGGATGGACTCGATGGTCACCTGGTAGCGTTTGACGTGGATTACCGGCTCGCACCAGAGCACAAGTTTCCAACTGGCGTGGAAGACTGCTGGACGGCTTTCAACTGGGTTCGTTTCTTGAACGTATTCGTTCATCAATCTGACGTACTTTAGATCCGGTCTCACGCAACCGAGTTCAACCTCGACCTGGAAAAGTTTTCCGTTGGCGGAGCATCTGCTGGTGGGCATCTCTCAGCGGTGGTAGCGCATCACTGTCGGAATGCCAACATTCCGCTTGCGCTGCAGGTCCTAGTTGTGCCTGTCTGTGACTTGCACAATCCGTTCACGCCAGAGGGAGAGTTTGACCGGGAGAGCTGCCCCTATGAGTCATATCGAGAGATGGAGTTCACCGTGGCATTGCCAGTTGCGAGGATGTCATACTTCCATAAACACTTCCTGGGTGTGCCCCGACCTGCTCCATCGGCGGATGTAAGTACTCTCATGCTGCTGCCGGGCCCATATGCTTATGGAGATTCAATCCCAGGACTGGAAAATATCGCCCATCTTGGCTCCTGATTTTTCGAATCTGGCACCAGCCTTGGTCTTCAGCGCGGAAATGGATCCTCTGCGCGATGAGGCGATAGCTTATGCAGACAAGCTAAGAGCCGCAGGCGGACGAGTGGAAGTGGTCCGGGTTCCGGGAGCTCCGCACACATTTTGCGGGCTGGACGACATCTTGGACTCAGGCAAGAAGTTCAATGCCAAAGTTATTGAGACGATGAAGAAGGAGTTCGTCTCATAATGGCCTTGCTGTCAATAGGTTGTTGCTGTTGGGAGTCAAGGAGGAAAGGAAATGTTGGGATCTTGGTTTATCCGCCGGTTCCTGTTACCGTACGATACAGCTATATCAGACACTTTCCCATAGAAGTATATCCTGATGGTAAACGTAATACCGGGCCGGGAGAAATCGGCCGGCGAGGACGGACGGCAGGGAAAAGCAGCCAGAAACAACTCGAATTCCTGGAGCTGTCGAACAGAGTCGGTCGTGATCTTTTTTTAAGTCTGTTGCGTTGGCCGCCTTTCGGAGCTCTTTTTCCTCGCTTCTTTTTCTCACATAGAGCGCAATTCTCCCAATTGCACCGCAAAGACCACTCTACCACCTTCGGGATCCCGTTCTTTTTATATAGGCCGGCATTTAATCTTTCGTCATGACCTCCCGAACCGCGGTGCGCTCGATGAGCTCCCTCACACATGCGGTCGCCAAAGCGTCCCCCGCAGTGGCCCGCCGTGGCCTGACGTTGGCTGCTTCCTCCCCCGCTTCGTTCTCTAGCCGTTTCTCGCTGCAGTCCAATAGCCGATTCCCCCGCCTCCAGTCCTTCCAGTCCGTTTCCAACAAGAGAACCTTCAGCTCAACCGTCACAATGGTACGCACTGCGCTGTTAGAGCTCTACGAGGCTCTACGAGGACTAAAGTGTGCAGGATGAGTGCTAACGCTTTCTTCCATAGGCCTCCGAAACCCGCACCGAAAGCGACGCCTTTGGCGAGATCCAGGTACGATAGCCGATGCCGAGACGTCAGCTACAAGATCTAATCGAAGCGTTCAGGTCCCTGCCGACAAGTACTGGGGTGCTCAGACTCAGCGGTAAGGCGCTCGCTAAAAGACATACAAAGTGAGGAAGATTCTGACGGAGGATAGTTCGCTCGGCAACTTCGACATCAACCAGCCCCAGGACCGCATGCCCGATGCCGTCATCAAGGCTTTCGGTATCCTCAAGGGTGCCGCTGCTAAAGTCAACGTCCAATTCGGCCTTGGTAAGCGCCATACTACAGAGTCTAGGGTTTAACCCGGATGTTAATCGTGTATAGACCCCAAGATCGGTGAGGCCATCCAGCAGGCCGCTGCTGAGGTCGCTGAGGGCAAGCTTCTCGACCACTTCCCTCTGGTCGTCTGGCAGACCGGTTCCGGCACTCAGTCCAACATGAACTCCAACGAGGTCATCTCCAACCGTGCCATTGAAATCCTCGGAGGTGTCAAGGGCTCCAAGAAGCCTGTCCACCCCAACGACCACGTCAACATGTCCGCTTCTTCCAACGACTCCTTCCCCACTGCCATGCACATCGCCGCCGTTGTCGAGCTTGAGAACACTCTCCTGCCCGCTTTGACCAGCCTCCGTAATGCTCTCCAGAAGAAGGTTGACGACTTCCAGCACATCATCAAGATCGGCCGTACCCATCTGCAGGATGCTACTCCTCTTACCCTCGGCCAGGAATTCTCCGGTTACGTCGCTCAGCTCGACCGCAACATTGAGCGCGTCCACGCCTCTCTCCCCCACCTTCGCTACCTTGCTCAGGGTGGTACCGCCGTCGGCACCGGTCTCAACACTTTCAAGGGTTTCGATGAGGCCATCGCCGCCGAAGTCTCCAAGTTGACCGGCACCGAGTTCAAGACCGCCCCCAACAAGTTCGAGGTCCTCGCCGCTCACGACGCCATCGTTGAGGCCTCCGGCTCCCTCAACACCCTCGCCAGCTCCCTCTTCAAGATCGCTCAGGACATCCGCTACCTCGGATCCGGCCCCCGCTGCGGTCTCGGTGAACTCATCCTCCCCGAGAACGAGCCCGGTTCCTCCATCATGCCTGGAAAGGTCAACCCCACTCAGTGCGAGTCCCTGACCATGGTCTGCTCCCAGGTCATGGGTAACCACGTCGCTGCCACCATCGGCGGCATGAACGGCCAGTTCGAACTCAACGTCTTCAAGCCCCTCATGATCCGCAACCTGCTGCACAGCGTGCGCATCCTCGCCGACGGCATGAAGAGCTTCGAGAAGAACCTCGTCGCTGGTCTTGAGGCTAACGAGCCCCGCATCAACACTCTCCTCCACGAGAGGTAAGCCCCATTTTTCTTTCCTTTGCTAGAAATTTCCGAACTTACAAATTCCTGCAGTCTGATGCTCGTCACCTGCCTGAACCCCGTCATTGGCTACGACATGGCCTCCAAGGTCGCCAAGAACGCCCACAAGAAGGGCATCACCCTCAAGGAGAGCGCCATGGAGCTCAAGGCTCTCAGCGAAGAGGACTTCGACAAGCACGTCCGTCCCGAGCTGATGCTGAGCCCCAAGGAGAAGAAATAAATGAGCAAATGACCGTGCATCTGTGGCGATGGGTGTTATACTTAGACTGGTCTAAAATTTTGTCGCGACCTTAGCTATTTCGTGACTTGTATACTGAATATATTGTATTATTTTCGTGTGTTAAGAGTATACTCCGTATTTGGCCGTCTGGAGAGCCAAAAAAAAAACCCCTTCCCATACAAGAGCACCCTCTTGCCCTCTACCCCTTGCCAGTAGGTCTACCCAGGTATAGAGTACAGAATACAATTTGAGGCAGGGCAGGCACGACGGCCCAGAGCTTTCTTTTTTTGTCAGTCGCTCCTTCCGCCAATGCAGCACAGGTGCAGTTGCACAGGTAATAACTCGCTCCTTCCTATTCGAGACTCGCCCATCGCTCCTGCCACATACATCGTACTGAGAACCGCTCCTTCCTATTCCGCTGTGGCCCTTGGTATTCCACAAGGCAAGTGCGATGGACCCCCGCCTAGACACGGCACCTTCCTCCCCTACTGTACTTTTCAGTCTGTACACCTCTCTGGAAACAGATATTACGTGTTATATCTATTCTTGCTCTCTTAGGTACCCTACGTATCCTACGTACCCAGCGAGCATCATTCAACACCTTAGGTACACACTCCCCCAATCGTCGATACGTAGGCTACTAGTTTAAGAAGAGGCCGTGGCAAAGTCAATAGGTGCAGCTTTTTCGCTCTGTTTTGAGATTTTTGTGTGTCCTTGGAGAGATGCAGTCTACCTATGTGAAGGAAATGAAATGACATGATGATTACCTACCCTATTGGAATTGGTGGGGGGGGCTTCGGATTTCTTTTTCCGGTGGCAGAGCACTGGGGTTCAGGTGCAGGTGCATCTAGCCGCCTGCACTTACTTGATCTACACCCTATGCACCGGAGAGGGGTGCCACAAATCTATCTTGGCTGACTCGAAATAGCAAGGTGGGCTCAGTTGGGCTTGGGATGGACATGTGTGTGCTTATGAGGGAAGAAGACAATGAGTGACGAGAGTAACGTACAGGAGATTGAGACAAGGGAACTCCAGAAATGAAAACGAAATCCAAAAGACTTAAGGCGCAAACTAAAACTGGTAGGGCTTCTAAGGACCAAGCTGACGGGCTTACTTCTTCAGACGAATGTTGACGGGTTTCTTCTTGTGAGTGAGAACCCTCATGGTTTTGTACGCGTTCTCGAAGACGGCGTGCCAGAGCTTTGGGTCAGAGGATCCTATTGCATATTGTCAGTATGTTTGTCCTTGCAGAAGTACAATAGCGAGGGAGAACAGTGAGTGCCTACCAGCCTTCGGTGCCTCGGTCGTAAAATTGATCACGACCCAATCCTCCACCTTCCCCTCTTCAATCCAGTCCCAGTACTTCCCGCCCTGCTTGAACCTCCCAAGGTATTCCTTCAGGTTATCGTCACTCAGATTCGAGACGATTTCAATGGCCCACTTTTTCTGCGGAATGTAAAAGGTTACGCGGCCATCACTCGTTCGTGACCATTCACGAGAAATGGGCACGCCTCGGCCTGCGATCTGGTTGAAGCCGCGGTAGAACTCGTTCTGGTACGTCGTCTTGATACTCGTCATTGTTGCCGGAGGGAAGATGGGGTTGCCTTCGAGGGCATCTTCTAGCGTGGCTCTTGAGAATTGTCGAAGGATTTTTAGGGCTAGGTCGTCGAGTTTCTGGATTTTCGGCGGGAATGGTTTGGCTTGTGTGTTGAAATGGTGTTCAATGTACCTGAAAGGTATTTGAAGTCAGTACTGTGCGTGAAGTACGTCTTTTCCTGGTCTGCATTGTAGTACTTACTTCTCATGGAGGCGTGAAGGCAGCACGACAAGATCGGTGTGGCTCTCTCCTCTGCGGCCTACTCTCTGCACCCAGCTATTTTTGTAACATATCTTTAAGCCGGCACTACCAGCACCAGTCTTGTAAGGAACACTTCCCTCTTCCAGGATCTTGATGAGCGTGTCAGCGGCCGGGGGTGTGAGGTTGCTCTTGCCAGGAAACGAGCGAACGATAGGTTGAGATTCGAGATAATTGAAAACTTTGGCTTCATCTTTGATATCTCGAAGTATTTGGTCTCTCGTAATCGTATTATAAAGTTCATTCTTAAGGTCTTCGCGGTGCATCTAGTCAAGGTTAGTCATGTGATCCTATCATTCAGCTTCTAAGTTTGTCTTTCGTAGTCCACATGTCCATTATCGAACGATCAAGGCAGCGGCTTGTAAACCTGACCAGGCAGTCCGTTCCTTTGATTGAAAGAGGAATTGTGGACGTTCGAAAGGTTTGAGAGAGATAAGCCAAATAGTACTCCTGGGAACTCACATGATGAAAATAACTGACCAACGCCGCAACACCTGCTGGGTGGCCATCCGTGAGCTCATACAAGTACTTTCTGGCTTCACTATCAAGTCTAAACTTCTCTGCGTGTCGACTGGACAGAAGAGACACGACCTCTTCAAACTCGTCCGTGGTATAGAAGAGCCCTATGCCGATTGAGTATTCGGTAGGTAGCGCGGTAAGTCCAACATGACTGTATGCACCGAATTTAGCAGGGTTGTTGAAGAGCTCTTCCACACCGGTAAACGGGCTTCCATAACGTGAGAAGAGGCAGATCTTGATATCGTGGCCCTCGCTGGCCAGCCGCTTTCTGATTACTATGTTCCAGAAATCAATATCGTCATATGAGCGCTGAGCTTCGTCGATAATTATCACCGTCTGCGGCGCGAAGAAGTCCTTGTAACTGTAGCCTGGATAGGTACGTTCTAGGCGCAGAGCTAGCTCATCCCAGGCATCACCATGGAGATCCATTCTGTCCCATGATTTCAGCAGGAAAACCGTTCTGTTTCTTTCGAGGTAGAAGTTCCTTAAGAGCTCGGATAGGAATGTCTTGCCACTGGCCGGTGTACCAATGACTTGGACAACTTCATGAGAATCAAGAGTGTCTGCGAGCTTAGATACTGTATTGTACCGCAGACATATCAATGCCTTGTTCTTTTTCATCCATTTCCGGCCTACAATGTTGTCAGCTGCCTACCTACTAGAGCGAATATCTACTTACTTTCTGCGACGTGTTTAGTCGGCTCAGACCTTTCTATTGAGAGATCCGTTGGAAAATCCTGGTGCTCCACAAGAAGATGGCCGCATTTGTGGCATTTGTTTTCAAGGGCTGATCCAAACGCGAGGAAGATTCCTTCTGGACATGCACATGCGCACCTCTTGTCGCGCCATATGGTAGTTCCCAGGCACTTCCCTGTTCCTAGTATGCGGGAGTACTCCTTCGTACTGAGCTTGCATCGTTTGGTTTCTGGAGGTGCGCTCATCTTGATAGCTCAAAGGACATGGACTGCCGTAAGAATAAGTCTTTTCGTGGGAGGAGAGCCATCGATGGCGTAGGGTCAATGGTTAAAAGGAAGCAGCCGACTGGGTCGGTCCCTGGTTGATCTGCTCTTTGTGCATCGTAGGCTGGTCTTTGTTGCTTTGTCTATGACGGTATCAGGTTGGCAATCAGCCCTGAGCGCAAATCCAAAAAAGCACATGTATTAACGTTTTGAGTAGCGATGTCAACTGTTCAAGGCTATTGCTCTTCATGCCGACGTCCAACCCTTATGCTGTCTGTAGTCGAAATTGCCGCTGCGTGATAAAGGAGGACCGTGTGGTCAAAATAATTGACTCACGAGCATTTAGGACGCTGGTGAGCAGTTGCGTTGGGAGAATAAAGTACAGATGAGATCCAGAGAAGGATTGATTCGAGAGAGAAGTAGGCAACTTCATCAAGGGAAGTCCTTCGGTACGGCGAGGATATATATTGTACGTCCTCACGGCTTCAGGAAAAACTATCACCACGTACTTCAGACAATTCTTTAGAAAAGTCATTTCAATAAAGCATGTTCACCAGTGGCCTCATTAACGCCACTTTCAGCATCTATTCCTTCAGGGATGGAGGAATATCGGAGGTGTTGTTGGACAAGAAGCAGGTGGTCTAAAAATACCTCGAGGTGTCTCAAGTGGGGCCCGACGATGGATGGTTCCTCCCCTCGAAATCATCCATATACTCCGCCTCAGGGCCTTCAGCTTGTTGACAACTTATCCAACCTCCCTCCAGTCTCTCGTTCATCAATCCAATCGCATTCCCCAACTCACCTACCACTGCTCAATTCTACACCCATCTCTCACTACTCAATCAAAAGAGCATTCCTGGCCTGAAACCAACCCTTAATCATCTCTCACTCTCACCTCACCGCCGCTCAACCCCTCAATCGCAAAGACAGCGTCCCTCGACAGATTCCCGACCAGAAACCTTTCTTTCACTTACTTCTCACTTTTCTCTCACATACTCCCTCAAATAAACCCAAAATGACCGCCTCAACCGCCGAAGAAACCCCCCTCTTCCCTACAACCCTCATCTCCCCCGAAGTCGCCGCCGCCCTCCCAACCGGCTACACAATCCGCCCCCTCCGCCGCTCTGACTTCCACCGGGGTTACCTCGACGTTCTCCGCGTCCTCACCACAGTCGGTGACATCAGCGAAGAAGCCTGGGACAAGCGGTTTGACTGGATCGCCACCCGCAACGACGAATACTATCTGCTTGTGATCACGGACGAGAAGGACCAGGTCGTCGGCACAGGGAGTTTGATTGTAGAGCGCAAGTTCATCCACGCTCTAGGAATGGTTGGGCATATTGAGGATATTGCAGTGGAGAAGGGCCAGCAAGGGAAGAAGCTGGGGCTTAGGTTGATTCAGGCGCTGGATTTCGTGGCGGAGAAGGTGGGGGCTTACAAGGTTTGTTTTCCCTCGCTCTCTCTCTGGTTTCTTTTTTGGTTCTTTTGATAGGGTGGGGAAGAGATGCTAATCTTGGTGTGCAGACGATTCTTGATTGCTCTGAGGCGAATGAGGGATTCTATCTCAAGTGTGGATTCAAGCGGGCTGGGTTGGAGATGGCTCACTACTACTAGAGTCTAGAGGATTGATATGTTAGAGTACGAGGCTTTACGGAGTATAATGATGGGGATGGGGCTGCTTCGTGCTTCGTTTTCTGTCCATGTGAGACTATAGTCTCTGGCGCTCAGGGACAGGCTGTGGATACTGGCTTTCGGGGTTCTGTCACTGAAACATACATAGACGTATACATAGATCAAAACACTGTTCATTTTCATTATATGTTTGTGGTGCAGAGGAACAAGTTCGTACAAGATGCCTATACCTCGTTCTTACTACGCCCAACCCTGATATTGCAGGCGACAGATAGTATGAATCGAAGTCTACGGCGCTACATGGCGAATTGAACTAATGAACTCAGTCCAAATATGCCACTACAAAGCAAGACGTAAATCAGACATCTGTTTCAGTTGCAGATAAAACCGCTAGGGGTCCATCAATCACCTGACATCCGTCTAAAGAGACATCAAAACCTATCCCCGAAGCGAAGCTGAAATTCCCATTTGTAGATGATGATGATTGAAACAAATACCCAGGCCCACCTAGCCAGCCGTACACGAAAAGAAACCCCCAGTCCATATAACCGCAAACATCACCGGGTCCGGCCTCCTTTTCTGGATCGCAAAACTCGAGTGTCTTTCCGCGTCGGCGCTTAATGATCTGAAGTCCCGTTTCCGACTGAACCAGGTCGCATAAAGAGGAACGTAAATGGGATTAACCGTCCAGGCCGTGTATCGTCTTGCTTTTCTTCTTTTCGGTCGTGGTCGTCATCGTCATTTCCCCGCCGCGATTACCGAGTTGCCGGTAGAGGGTATCTAGTTACCGGGGTTGGGGTTCATCTGTGAAGGAGCAACAAATTAGTTTATTTGTTCGGGAGGTCCCAGGTTATCAAGGATAACCGGTTTGCGAGTGATATTGGCTGGCTGTTGCCTGTCCCCTGCAATCCGTATCCACGACTGATATTGGTATAACGTACCTTCCGCTTGCCACCGGTCATGGTAACGTTGACGAAACGACGAGTGTACTTGAGACGCTTCATGGCGCGACCCTTGGGGAGCTTCTTCTTCTCCTGGGCCTCGACCTATATCATCAAGAAACCTGATCAGCCTTGTTCTTGCCATTTCATAGACCGTTCCATCGTTTGTTCATCGTATTCCATCGCACAAATCCCGCCTCAGATTTCTTCTCCTCCTCTTGCTCATTCCTCCTTGGTAACCTTCCCTAAAAAGACCATTCCGCCATTTTCAAACTTCCACCTCGAACACAGGAAAGAAAGAGGGAAAAACCAACCTTAGGAGTAGCAGACTTAACCTTACCCGCACGGGCGAGAGAGCCGTGAACCTTACCCATGGCTGCTGGTGATGTAGAACTTGTCGAAAGATGGGAAAGTTGAGGAGTCGAGGTGTGATAAAGGGGGGTTGCGTTGAGTCACCGGGCTGCACTGGGCTTGTCTCTGTGGGCGAATCGCGCTAGCTGGGTCCGTAAGCGAGATGGCAAATTCGGGAAGGAGGGTTGAGGCGGTAGGTGAGTCAGCTGATGCCTGAGGCATGATATCTGCAGCATATCCACTGAGTGGTTTCGACTGTAATTGTGTGGTTCGAGTCATGATGAATTTTCAGATTAATATCACCTAGAGTACCATTAACAAAGTTTATATCCAGCGACACCTTTCATATCGTTTTGAGGCTTGAGGCTGTGACTCGATGCTGTAGAGTCCGAATCTGGTTAGGATAGGTTTGAGCCCTACTGCTGAGTTATACTGGAGGCTCCAAGTATGACGGAGTGCAGCCGGCATTTAGTTTACTTTAAGGCATAGGAACATCCTGCGGCTGGCACAAGTTAAATCGCTGTACTAGAAATGACAAACTTATGAGGCGTTGAATGAGGATGTGCTGTGTCATGAGGCTGTCTGAAGAGTCGATAGCTACGTATGCGTCCTACTCTGTAACATCTTCAACCCCAAAATTTCAGGAGGCAACGCGCAGAATATACTCTGGAGTAACGAGACTTGGAAAACGCGGGGCACTGCCTCGTAGATTACACTGGTAGCAAGTCCACGAGCACTACGATAGGGAGTATGCCAACGGCCGATCCAATCACGTCCAACCCGGTATAGAATGAATGGAAGGCAATGCGAGACCGTCTGAGCACCGCAAATTTGATAAGCGTTCGTACACCGAGATTTGAGAAGAACATTTCATTTTGTGTGGTAGGGAAAAGACATATTTCAGCTCCTGTAACCGCCCTAATCCGTTCATGAAATCCTTTCCTCCCCAGGCCCAACCCAGACCGTTATATCGATTCCTTAACGAGACTTGGCGGCAACCTTGGGGGCGGAACCCTTAGCACCCTGCTTGCTCTGGATGCGCTGGCCAGTACCCTTAGCACCGGAGGCGGCGGACTTAGCCTTGTCGGCCTTCTTCTTGGACTCGGCGGCAGCCTTCTTCTCCTTGGCGTCCTTGATGGCCTGCTGGCGAGCGGCGGCACGGGCCTCGGGGCGCTGAGAGCGGCGCTCCTTGATAACGTCGAGGGAGGCACCGACGATGGCGCGCTGGTGCTTCACAACACGGCGGGTACGCTTCTTGGCGACTTCCTGTTCACGATATATCCGTCAGCACTGTATCTCAAATCGCAACCTGTATCCCCTGAAGCCTTTCAGTTTGTTCCCCCTCTTGTTGACTTCGGATAATTCCAGAAGTGGCCCGTTGCAGCTCCCAATCCACTTGCCCCATATCAAAAAATCAAGGTGCAATAAAATGGCGGTACCGACCTCAGAGATACCCTTCTTGTGCTGGCGGCGGTAGAGAACAGTCCAAGCTATCCGGCGGGGGTTCTTGCGCTGCAGGAAGAGGGACTCGGACTTTCCATTCTGGAAGCGGAAGATCTTGCTGTCGCCACGGACGTACAGCTTTCCCTGTAACACGAAATCCAAGTCAACAAAAGTCCGTTATATCAAATCTCATATGTCGAGTTTTGGCGATGATTTTCAATCGTGAAGCCTGGGTTCCAGAGTCTTCGGTCGGAGCGAAATGGTTCATCGAAGTCTCATCGGAGTGGTGTTTGGCGGAAGGACAAAACGCACCTTTCCGGGGTAGATCTTTTGACCGCTGAAAGAATCGTCGTAGGTACGCATCTTGAACGTGAGAGATGCGCGACCGAATGGAACGAGGTGTTGTCGATTGGCGTTGGGTGGTTGAGTCGTCACTTCGCGGCCTTCGCGAGACTCCCACAATTCTGAGGTGGTGCGGTGCGGAGCTCGCTAAGCGCGGGCACGTGATTCGGCTCTGCCCTCGACCCTTTGGACTATACCGCGGGCAGCAAGACGCCCCAATACCATGGAGAACAAAAAGTTGCTACGATTACGAAGACTGAATATGATGGCCGCGGGATATTCGCGATTCTTATCGCTAAATCTATCTCACCATATGTTGTGGAACTAGATACAGCCAAAACCACCACTTCGCCATCAATTCCCTTCAACGGGCCAATCAATCCATCTTCAAGATATTGCGATGGTTTGCGACCAGTTCTACCAACAAGATCAGCTGATCTGCTTGGGGTAGTTGGGCTCAATGTTCTATCTCGATGCCTCTATCAGTCCCATACGCTGGGTACCACACTTGATGAAGTTGTGATACCAGGAGGATTGATCAACGTGTCAATGTTGGATTTAATCATGCCAATCGCAAGCTCCCCAAGGGTCGGGCTTGCACTCCTATAGTACATAGGTTCTTCTCATCAGCAGCCTGCCTAGACGTCTTGCGGAGATGCTGGTGGACTTACCTTGCACTGAATGTCGCGGCATATCTCGCCGGGACACTGGCCGCAGCAGTCCGGACAGACGTGACGACCGCATCCATCAGGAGGAGAGCACTGCGAGAAGGTACCAGCATCTTTGGCGAAGGGGCCCAGATAGTCGATAATCTTGAGCATATGCTTAGCCTTCTCACGGCCTTCTTCGTCAAAGCTCATGTCAACCGCCTGATGCTTGACTTCCTCACGGACGCAGCAAGTCACACCACAGACAGGGCAGGGCCCTTTGCAGGTGACGCAGAAGAGGTTTCGGTGATTCCAGGCCCTGGAGTCGCCCTGGCGATGGGGAACCTTGGGGTCGGTGAGATCGACCGAAGTCATCTTGGATTTGGTCATGCGGCGAACGTATGCAGCCTTTCGTCTAATCAGCAGCTAATCTTTAGGTAAGATTCATGGGCATGTTTTACTCACCAGGTCTTCCATCTTGGCTTTACCAATTTCTGGGATCTTCAACTCGCCAGACTGCTCGCCTGCGGCATCGCTCTTCAGACCGTCGTCCATGTCTTCTGAGTCGTCAAAGTACCCGGCGTCAAAGAAGGTGTAATCTATTGTCAACCTGGTTAGCTATCTTGTGATAAACACGGTTACGCTTGGGAGGACTTGCCGTGCGGAGATCCGATGTATTTCAGGATACTCGACCCAGAGGCTCTTCTAGGGCTTGAAGTGACGCTTGATCCTAGAGCCGGACCGAGTTCTGCCAGACTCGTGTCTTGTGTTCCAGAGCGAGGGCGTGAACTCTGCGTTGACGATTTCGACTCCCAACTCTCTCTACTGTGGCCAGCAGACTTGGTCGAGCTCGAGGTCAGAGATAGAATGCGTTTTCTCAAAAAGCCCTTCTTGGGAGAGTCGGTGTTATTGAGATTCGTGTTCTCAGAAACCTGGGAGCAATCAGGGATTCGAGGCGAAGGAAGGCCAGCACGGTTACTGTCTTCAGCTTGAAAAGATGGTTCAGCTGCCTTGATGGTCTCGTTAGACAGACGTCTGTCGTCAGAGCCTTGAGGTAGGTCGACTTCGCTCTTGCTGTTGTCATTCGCGGTTCTGTTAGCAGAGAGCAAGGAGAAGAAGAGAAGTGGGGTTGTGTTCCTACCCAGATAGTTCTTTCACACCGCGAGGCTTCTTCTTGTTTTATTTTTGTTGGGCATTTTCGTTTTGTCAGCGCCGAGAAGGTCTCTGTCAATAACCTGGTGAATGTGTGTTGCAGAAAGGAGGTCTAAGCAGAGTCCAGAAGCACTTAGAAAGGACCGGCTAAGAGAAGGACAAGGGGTTTCTGAAAGGCTAGGCCTCATGGCTCTGGCTATTATGTAGGTGCTGAAAAGGTCTCAGACCTTTGAGCACATTTCACTGTGCTGACTTGTGATAAAGGTGGGTTGGTGTTCACTCCCCCATTACCATATCCAAGCTAAAGGAAGCTGTGAGAGTTTTTCGACAAAACCGACTCCCTAGAAATGTCCCAGTGTCCTGTACCAGACAGATATAGGTTTTAAAAGCCCGTATCTAATGTAATAAAGTCAACTAAGCATCTATATACGCGTTAGAATGTGACGTCTAATGGTCCTACACAGGTTAATTCGAGTTTGGCCCTAAATGTTTGGCTAGTTCTAACAAAGTAGATTCTATAAGAGATTCATAAATAGTAATTCATAGTTCAGGGCAACGCAAAGCTGCAAATCTGGAAGGCGGAAGGAAATAAGCGCCGTTTCGCCGTACATCAGCGTGTAGGGTTAAAACGAACCAATCTTGGAATGAAGTGCAGATGTATTCAGTAATGCGGTTGCCCGGCCATAGAAGGAGCAAAGCTAAATCTTCAAGAAAATAATCATGATCTCTCCCTATGTCAATGCAGGAAGGCCCAAGTCGCGTAATGTTTTCCTCGTGGTCTCATGACGGTGCCGTGTATGAATGGTTTTGACGGCATCTACCTTCAATTTCAGAAGACCTAGGCCATTGCGTGCGTCCTGGTCCATTCCTTCGCGGTCTGAATGGCTGCCGGCTCGTCCTCCTTCCATCGCTGAGCAACATCGTTCGCAAGAGGATCGTCCGGGTTTGGTGCTCCTAACAGAATTTGGATGGAGAGTAGAATTGTACGGATTTGGAGAGCTGGAGACCAATTACCTAGGCTTTGTTAGCCGGTACGCATTGACTGGGTATTTCACATTGGGGTCATACTCTTCAACACATCTAGACAGATTCTCCCCAGACGATCAATGTTGGGATGGTAGATCTTGGTCAGGAACCGGATCTTCGGGGGTGTCATGGGGTAATCTTCAGGCAGGAAGAGCTCGAGACGGAAGATTCCACCTTCATATGGCGATTGCGCTGGGCCATGGATGGTAACATCGAAATATCGTAGGTTATCTTCGTGAGGTACCGCGGTGATACCTGGGACTCTAGACGACGCAAGACTCAGTACTATACTTCCGGATAATCAGGTAAAGTGTGGTTCGTACGGTTCCGCCAGTAGGCGTTCTGTCTCCTTGATGATTCTCTTTGGCAAGGCCATTTTGTTGTAGATAGTCAGTCCTTTTAGAAAAGAGGGGATCCCAGCGTGGGGTGATTTGAAGTCGAGAATTCTTCTCACGTGCCGGTTTGACCGTCCAGAAACTTCACTCCGTGTGAAGACAAGGCTGGATCCGGTTGCAGGTCAGGTCAAGGGGGCAGAAAGATGCGAAGAAGCCACGCCAGGTAGTTCTAGAAATTCAAGACACTTATCGCAAAGGATCGGAGAACGACGTAACGGAGGGGCCAGCCCTGCACCTCGGGGCTTTTCCGGCACCCGTACGATAGCTACGGTAGATCGTCTGTGCCAGAAATGCATATCTCTTGGCACCGTTATCTTAGCTCCGCCGCGACGCCGAACTGGGGTAAACTGCATCTCTAGCTATCTTAGCACTCACTCATTGCTGGACCTCCATTTCCCTTCACTCGATCCTGAAAAGCTGCTCTGACTGGGATCTTCGGTAAGGTGTCTGTTCTGTTTCTCACCTCATAAGCTCACATTTCTCTTAGGCTGGATCTCCAAACCGCTTTCCACGCGATGCGCCATGCACACGATTAGCCTCCTCGAACCTCCCCCGACTTCAAAATTCGGTAGTGACGATCCCTGCATAATGCGGAGATGAAGGCTATATTGGACGCACACATTACTTATTGTCAATGTTTCTACCGACCTGTTGAAGATAGAATCCCCAGCCTCCCTATCAGCGCATCATAGCGGGGCTGTAGCGGCCAGTTCCACGTCAGAATGTCCGACGCCAACGAACCAAGGCCATTGACTTCGGCCTTTGAGAGCCCGACTTATGGAGAAGACAGCTCGTTTCACGTGGACCAGCCGGTCGGCTCTATGTCCATATCGCCATGTGGCCGAGACGTTGTACTAGCGTCGAAGGAAGGTCTTCACATCATTGACTTGGATTCACCTTACTCCCCGCCTCGGTATCTACCACATCATACGCCATGGGAAGTTGCAGATGTTCAATGGTCTCCATTTGCTGCAAGAGACTACTGGGTGGTCAGTACGTCGAACCAGAAAGCGCTAGTGTGGAACCTGGCAATGCAAAGCTATCAGAATTCAATCGAGCACGTCTTGCACGCCCACACTCGTGCTATCACCGATATCAACTTCTCCGCACACCACCCCGACGTTCTTGCAACGTGTGCCGTCGACAGTTTTATCCACTGTTGGGATCTCAGAGACACTTCCCGCCCAGCTATTTCCTTCTCAGATTGGTTCGCCGGAGCGACGCAGGTTAAGTGGAATCGACAGAATCCCGATATAATTGCCAGTTCCCACGATAAATTCCTTCGCATCTGGGATAAGCGAATGGGAGCTTACCCGATCCGGTCTATTGAAGCTCACAACACCAAAATTTACGGCGTGGATTGGAACAGGGTGAGACCTGGAGCTTTGGCGACGTGCTCTTTGGATAAAACGATCAAGTTCTGGGATTATACCGCCGAAGGCGACGTACCGGAGAAGGTGATTCAAACACCATTTCCTGTATGGCGTGCACGGAACACACCTTTTGGCTGGGGTGTACTCGCCATGCCTCAAAGAGGAAACAGCGATCTTCATCTGTATAGCCGGCGAGCCACAGAAAGTACAGATCCCGAAGGTCATCTTCCGCCGGTGCATAGCTTTCCTGGTCACAAAGGACAAGTGAAGGAGTTTCTTTGGCGAGCACGTGGGGACGTCATCGACGGCATCGATCATAGGGAGTTTCAACTAGTGTCCTGGGGGACCGATAAAGAGCTGCGGCTGCATCGAGTTGACCCAGATGTTCTTCAAAGAGTCGGTTTTGAAAAGGGGAAATCATTCATTTCCAACCTAAACATAACTCGAAAAGGAGCCATCTACAGGAGTTTCCGTGACGAGAATGTCAGTATGGATCATGAAGGAGAGAGTCCGCTGTCTCCAGCCTTCGAAGCTCCTCCGCCTGCGTCGTCCCGAGGTGCGGGCCTCAGTACGATCTCAATTCCATATGCTCCTGCTTGGATTCAAGGGGGCAGCACGGATTCGAGACTAGGAATGCAAGGCAAATCTGGTCTGCGGGCAGATAGCAACCCAATCGCCTGGATGAGGGGCGTAAAGATTTCTGGGTGGGATATTGAAACCCTTGGAGATGAAATTACCCATGTAGGCGAAAAGTTCACTAAAGTGGCTTTTGAAACCGTTGATATCAGAAGGAGAAAAGCCACAATCTCTCTCCATGGTCCCTGGGGTGTCGATGGTGCCTCTCTGTTCATCCGAGTGGACATCAAGTTTCCGCCTGGCTATCCTCGCGACTCAGTACCCTTATTTGTTGTACAGAAGACCAGCGCTGTTACCGAACAGCTTGCCAGCAAAATGCTTGGTGAGCTCCAGACTATCGCTGAGACTTATCTATCTCACAAAAGGGGCTGCCTCGAAGGAGTTGTTCGGTATCTTTTAGGTGAGAGCAGCCTGGAAGAGAGTATCGCGTGGATTCTAGGTGAAACCGCGGAGACAGTCAAATCGCCGACAAATGGACACATGGGAGGTGACGAGTCTAGCGACGAGGATGAAGTTGGCTTATCACAGAGTCAGGACTTAGCAATGAGTTCCGAGTTGATTCGGCCTGTTAACGCAAACGTGATGGTACCGAGAGCCAGGGAATGTGGTGCAGTCTGGGCGAGGGATGGTCGCTTAGTGTGCTTCTTTCCAACCAAGAAGGATAAGTCGGCGTACTCCCTTGAGAATCTAGGTTTCAAAGAGATGACGAGGCTGTCCAGATCCGACGTGGTCTTTGAGAGATTCGGGCGCTTTGAGACGAGCTCTCCAGGGCCACGGACATCAGGTACCATTGCGAGTACCGACGACGGTGCTTCTGAGTACTCTGATGACTCCGAGGCCGAGACGTCGAGCTCTTCCGGCTCGTCTGGCATCCTCTCAGGGCTTCAGCATCGCTTTCCAACGCCACAAACATGGCGGAGTGCTGGTAGTCTTGGGATCTACCGGCCGCGCTCGACGGACAATTCACAGCGATCAACAGTGGGTGGAATGACCACACGATCATCCGACACACCTCAGAATCTGGTTGCAATACATGATTTGAGCAGTCTACTTCCCGCAAAGCGAGAGCTGGCTAGTAGATACCGCATATGCGGCAACGTCGTCGATGTATGTGCTCACAATGCAGCCGTCGCTCTTGAGCTTGGCTACCATGACCTCTCCCGCATCTGGGGCCTTGTTCAGCTCATTTTGCATGAAAACAAGTCATCTCGGTCACGTCCTCTACATGGTATCAGTAAGCCTTCTCAAATTCGCCGAAAAGACAGCGCTATTGATTTGACTCATCAAGAAGACCAATTCTCCCAACACACAAAAGGCATCATCCAGTGGGGAAACCACCCCTTTGGAGGGCAGTGGCTCGTTCCGGCTTTGTTCACATATTTCGAACAGATCGGCGACCTGCAAATGGTTGCCATGCTTTCCTGCGTTTTGTATGAGCCAAACTCGGAACGGACACCACCGGAGGAAAAAGCATCACCCAAACGACTAGAGCCTGATTCTTTCTCCTTGGATCTCTACAGCACTCCGGTAGCAGATGATAGCAAGTCACAAGCGGTGACACCTCTCAATGCTACGCCCAAGGACAGCCATGCTACTCCAGCTACGCAGAGCTCCGGTCGATCATCACTCGAGCTGTGGCGCTCGGGAACTACACCACCCTTTTCCACTGGTACAACACCTCCTTTGGTTCATCGTACAAGCGGGCTGAGTATGGAGAAAAGAGCTGCTACTCAGAATGCTTCGTTGGCTGCATCTCCAGACCAACAATCACAGCCTCGAAGCGGCTCTGGGCTTGGGTCAGTCCTTGCGTCTTCCCTCTCGCGATCTTTCACATTCGCACCATCTTCGGCATCGCCTCCTGCAGGTGAGCTCCACAGAAGAAAGCAAGGACAGAGCGAGAGCCCTCGCATGCCAGCAGGGACAGGTGTTTGGGCTACTAGTGGCTTTGCCGCTAAACCAGCGTCCGCGATTCCTGACTATCTGACTACATCTACCGCTGTCACTTCGCAAACTCATTCTGATACAGAAAGTGAAAGGCCCCGAATCTCAAAGACACCGGGGAAGATAAGAGTTGCGCTGAAAAATAAAGGTGCCTTTGATAGTGAGAAGACCACAAAGAACCTTTTCCTGGATCCCAAGAAGGACCAGCTGTATCGGTCGTATCGGATGGCCTATGCTCATCTGCTGTTAATCTGGGGGTTGCCGGTACAGCGGAGTGAAATGCTGAAAATTGGCGATTTGTCTATGCAGTCTGGCAACCCTCACGCTCACGGTCGCCGCACAAATGTCAGCAACGCTGAAGACTCGTTTTCGCTTTCGAGTTTCGCTCGCAGAGGTTCTATCGGAACTTCAGCGGGCGAGGACAACAAGGGTCTAGGAATCCAAAGGCATTGCATCAGCTGTGGACGAGCTCAGCAGCTATCCATCTTTGCGATCCAGAACGTCGTTGATGCTGCAGTAGCAGTCTCAAAGGGCCACTGTAAGGGTGACGCGACGCCCATCATCTGTCCTAACTGCACGCCCAAACGACCACTACCACTCAAATTGCCCTGCGTCATCTGCCACGAGGTAGTCGAAGGCATGCTCACGCCATGTCTCGGCTGCGGCCATGTCAGCTGCTTCAACTGCTACCGCGACTGGCTCGCAGCCTTGTCACCAGACTCAGTCCAGTACAGCGACACCGACCAAGAACTAGACTCACAATTCTGCCCTAGTGGCTGCGGCTGCAAATGTGCGGAGCACACCATGACCAATATGTCTGCCCCATGGAGCCAACCGCCATCGCCTGTTCTTGAGAGCGATAATCCCGTGTACAGACCGCAGACGAAGCGCTCTGAGGGGTCAAGATCGGCTGAATTTCCCGCCAACCCCGGCCAGGCTGAGGATGAGCTTGAGCACTGGGCTGCTTCTCCCTTTGCATCCCTGGCTAGAGGTCTCGGTGGGGGATTGAGTAGGGGTTTACGCGGGAAGGATGATAAAAAGAAGACGAAGACATCAGTCTCAGCATTTGTGCCGAAGAAGTCATCAATGAATCAAGTTCTGAGCGAGTCTTGAATTCTAAGATCTGATTCGGTTTGATTATTGTTACTATATTAGACAAGCATATACCCTCTGCGTTGAATGATATATTTTTGTGTTCTACACACAGTATTTGCTTTTTTTATTTGATACATCCCAGCCGCCGAAGTACAACGATCAATCTCGATCGATCTTGACAGTGACTACTCCCTCTAAAATGATAGGTACACTGCAATCCTCCATCAACTAAGAATCGCAATAATGGGTCTACTGCAATATGCCGTATCAGCTCCAAAAGTACGGTGGGATTCTCCACTTTCCTAATATAGCCCGCGGGAACGAGTCCAATCCCGCTGAACAGCCCGGCCGAAGGTGAACCAAAAGTCGATATCAAAAAGATACATCACTCAATAGTGACCCTGTAGTGCTACATCCATTTTCTCAGCTGCTGTCTTGAAATACTACTGACTTCAGCTTCTCGTCTCATCTGAGGAAGAAAGAGATTTATAGCTATCTGAACAGATATACACTGAGACAGAGAAACACGCAGATTGCTGGTTGATAGTCACAATGGTGCGTACAGCAAGAACCTCACCTCCTCTACCATAAACCTAGCCCACCCTTTAACACCCACTAACAAAATCAGCCCCCCACACCAACCGAAGCCCTCTACCTCAACGACAGCTTCCTCTACAACAACACAACCGAGGTCATCTCCTCCACGCGCATCTCCTCCCTCCCCGAGGACGAACAGCGTCTCGTCAAAAATGTCCCGCTGGAAAACACCTTCGCCCTGATCACAAAGTCCACAGTCTTCTACCCTCAAGGCGGAGGCCAGCCCAGTGACACAGGCGTGATCCTCCCATCCAATATCATCCCACCAACCTCCCCCTCCATCTCCAACGAAAGCACCGAAGGCCAAGGCCCGAAGCAAAGCGAGCGGCGAGAAGACGAGTTCGACACCCCCTTCGAAGTCCTCCTCGTCCGCAAGAATTCCTCCGGCACAATCCTGCACTTCGGCCGCTTCTCCACCTCCCCGGCTCTCCAACACTCAACGCAACACCCGGAACTAGAACTTGGTCTCCCCGCTGGGAAGAGCGTCTCGCTGCGCGTTAACGAGGCAAAGAGGACTTATCACTCCCGTCTGCATACAGCCGGCCATATCCTCGGTCTTGCGATGCGGATGCTAGAACCTGTGCTCGGCGTGCATAAGAAGACGAAAGCGAACCACTTTCCTAACGAGGCGTCGCTGGAGTTTGAGGGGCTGCTGTATAATGAGCATAAGGATGTGATTCAGGGGAAGCTTGATGAGATTGTTGCGATGGATTTGCCGGTGAAGATCTCTTGGCGGGGGGAGGAGGAGGTGGAGAGGCGCAAGGGTGAGCTGAATATGGTTGAGGGGAGAGAGGTTGAGGATGTGGGTGATGGGAGTGGGAGGTTGAGGATTGCGGAGATTGGTGATTTGGATGCGAATCCTTGTGGCGGGACGCATGTTGAGAGGACGGGGGATGTGGGCAGGGTGAAGGTTAGGAAGATTAGTAGGGTTAAGGGGGTGACTAGGGTTTCGTATGAGGTTGAGGAGGTTCTTTAGCTTGTATTGCATTGATATTTGTGGTGTAGTGGCGTGGATGTTGTATATAGTTGCTAGAGTATATGGTATAGCCGCTATATACGTACAAAAAGTACCTTGCTAAAAAGATTAACCTGACTATTTACCTTCGCTATCTCATTTCACTTAACTTCGAGTCACCAGTTTCACCCCTCATTCCCTCAAGAAACCCAAATCAGGAAACCCGAATCAATGCATAACAACAGCAACATGATCATCCATGTAAGCCCCAATATTTCCCAAAAAACAAGCCGCCAGAATTGAAATCGCCCCAAAGGCAATACTCACATAGTAAACCCACTTGTAGCTCGCCGCATACGCCAATTGCCCGGCCTTGACCACGGCATCATACGCAGCCTGATTCCCCTCGATCCCGGGGATATGGTGCAGCCCCTCTAGGAGAGATGCGGCGGTAAGCTCAACGGCCTCAGTGATCAGGTTGACGTCCGTGATGTTTAGCTGCGTGACCATGACACCGCCGATGTAGTGCTCGGCGTTCGGGACGAATTTGCTAACAAAGACGTTGTAATAGATTGTGTAGCCGATGCTGCCTCCGACAACGCGGATGGAGAGCGTTAAAGCGGAGATTGTGGCGATAAGGTCCTAGATTTAGTGAGATTTCGATTTAACACGGATATGAGCTCGTGGCAGTACTTACATCTGGGCAAATAATTGTGGTGATGATAGAAGCAGGAACGACGATTCCACCAATTCCCAGCGCGGCGATGATGAGGATCGCCCAGAGGGTGGGCATGTTGTCGACTTCGGCAACGGCCATGGCACCGCATCCTGTAGATCATTAGCTTAATTGGTGAGATTATCTGCACGGGGCCTGCGGACCTGCTGTCATGAGGACGCTCGAAGCCACCAAGAGCTCTTTATTGTGGCCACGGAAGACACTAAGCAGCCAAAGGACAACACATGCTCCAACCATGATCCCAAAACCGATGGGAAGACTGCGGATGCCGACGCCGATAGGATCGTGGCCGTACACATTGAATGCCTGCGTTGGCCAGAACATAATCACCGAGAAGAAGTTCGCGCCAGAGATGAAAGTGATCACAAGTGTCAAGCCCAAGATGCGAGGCTCTTGCTTCAGGCGGCTGGGGAAGATCGGATAGTCTGCGCCGTAGATCTCCCAGAAGGCAAAAGCAACTAGTAGTGCAAATCCAAGGATAAGAGGAGCGAGGACGTGGGCGGAATCCCAGTCATACTGAAAAACTCGTTAGCTCTCATATTGTTAAAGCTAGGGCTTGATGGGGAGTTTACTTGGTATCCACCCCACTGCATACCAGCCAAGAAGAGAATCAGACCGACGATGCTGAGAAAGCCGCCGACAAAGTCAATTCTCTTGATGACTTCCGCTCTACTGAGTCCCTCTGAGTTGACTCGAGGTGGCGGGAAATAGAACACCGCGGTGATAATGAGGCCAAGGCCAGCCCAACCCGCACAGAATGCACCTACATGACGCCAGTTACCAGCGTCTGCAATCAGCTGGGCCCACAGTACTGAGGGTGCAAACGGCGCTATGGTAAAGATCAAGACAGCAACGTATTTGCCTCGCTTCCGGGTTGGCGCCATCTCAGCCGTCGCGGCGAGGGCCGTGAGTTCGCAGATACCTGCACCTGCACCTGCCACGGCCATTCCAGCTGATCACGGTCAGTGTCTGGTTATAACTGCAGACGCATGGGCTGGCCCTGAGACCGTACCGATGAAGACATTCATTGTATCCGCCGTAGAGCAGACGATCATCCCAACAGTGACCAAGGTAGCGCCAATGAGGGAGACATAACGACGTCCGATGAGATCAGAGAGGGAACCGACGAAAGGACAGACACCGGCTAGAGCAAGCAGGTTTGCTAAAACCTACCGCTCAGCAGCATTAGCTTCATTCCCCTGACAAAGACTCGGACTAGACACATACAAACCAGACCCATCTGTCCACCCCACCGATGTCGCCATAGATGATAGGAGGAATGCCGCCGAAAAGATAGACTGGTATCTGACTACCGGTCCAGAGGAAAGCCATGGCGACGAAGCTCATGAAACGACGAAAAGTCATCTTCGAGTCTGGTCAACAAGTGCCGCAATCATCCTGATTCGAATGCTCTGTACCTGATTGTCATTTTCGGAACCACCAGTCTCGTCGGCATAGGTTCCGACGACCTCCTGGTGGCTTGTGTTGTGTTCGAGATGGGTGACGGACTGAGAGCGCTTCTCAGATTCCGCAACAGTCGCAGCCATATTCACGTAACTGATATTTGATAGATTTAGAACACTGTGGGGAAATACTGTGGAGTTTGAAGTAGCAAGAATTCCTAAGCTTCAGACAAGGCTGGGCGTAATATACTGTGGGTAACACGGCCTCGGAAAATAGAAATACTTTCGAGCCCCCTCTTCTCCACCTTCAAGACCATAAAGAAGACACTGAAATAGCCAGTCGGCTATGACTGACACCCGCTTGATGGCCGAGGCATTTCTCGAGATGCGAAGCTGCGTCATTACCGACAGGAAAAGACTGGGTCGTGGTTGGATGAAGGAGCGATAGTCCCGGCTGGGGAATGCGGGGATCTAGGGACTTAGCATGGGTCAAACGTGGAGATGAAGAACCGGGGCTATTGTATCCAATAACAGCAGTTGAAGCAGCTTTAGAGCTAGTGACTAGTCAAAGTCAAAAACCTGTCATGGAGAGGGGGCAGATCACCTGTAGCTCGCGTGGTTGCTAGAGTTTACGGTACCGGCCGGCTGTAGAAGAAGGAAATTTTAGACGACACAATCAGTGACCAAGCTTCTATTCTAAAGGGTATAGGTATAAAGAACTCGACAACTGAGAACCGCGAACGTGACCAACGGAGCATTCATAGCAAGGTCCGCGTGTTGCCGGTGAAAGAAAATGCCCCGGAGCATATCTCAGGCCATTGCCTCCGCTTCCGTGCCGGCCGCCTGGTGCTCGAGATCTTGAAATTTAGCGTTCAGAAGCACCGTCCAGCCATCAGCCAAGGCATGGCTCCCAGAGAATTGGTTAGAAAACGCTGATCAGTACGTCTCTCCTAGCTTGCGCAATTTGTACCCTCGAGGTACCACAAAGAGGCCAGTGGCTTCGGTCACCACGTCCCCTTTATAATTGCGCACCTCGCCCTTCACGTAGGCTTTGCGGTCGGTACTTCGTTCCTGATCCAAAGTTGCGTGAATAGCGTAAAATCCACATATAAAGGCTGGTTTTCGGTATGTGACATCAAGATTCGCAGTGACCGCTGTACGCTCAGGCAAGTTTTGAATCGCAACTCGGGCTAGATGTTCATCAAGGACAGTGGCAAGAGCGCCGCCGTGTATGACGAACGGCCATCCTTCCGTACCGTTGCCAAAGAACACGATATTGATGGCTTTCTTCTCCTGGTTGTTCCAGAAAACTTTCTATGACAGCCAATCAGTTAGCGACTGGGAATCGAATCTCCGAGGCTCAACGTCTGTGCTACCGGCAAACCTCGAGTCGGTACTTGTAACAAGCACCGATTGCTGAATTAAAGACGACGAAACACCACAAGAGGACACACACCTGCAGGGCAACTCCGGAGCTCCGACCCAGTGGTCCAGATGTAAGCCTTTGCTCTTTGTCTTCCTCCGAGTAATTGCCATAGACGTATACTTCGCTCCAGTCCGGATTCCCTCGTAGCTGCTTAACAAGCGGATTATGGTCGAACCATTGATGTATTTTTTGCACCGTCAGATCCTCCTCTGTTGAGCCTAGCACAGGAGGCGCAGTTAAATAGATCAATTCGCTGATACGCCCAACTTTTAGACCAACGTAGTAAGCGGAACCGAAATAGAGCAGCCGCCGAAGCCATAAGTTAATCCTGGGAGTTTGGCTAAAGGGATTCCAAGGGCTACGACCGCGTATCGATTGCGAGAATGGGCGGACATGAGCTGCAGCATGGCGTAACCGGAATGGTATCTGGCGTAGGGCAAACATGTTGGTTACATTGCAAGCCTTAAGGGGCTCTGCTTTGCGGAGAAGTTCGAGGGTGATCATCGCGGATTCCGGCCGAGGTTATTTTCACGTGACATCAGCCCCATTTGAGATACCTACATGCCCAAGGCCCACGGGTTGTGACAAGGTCGATGGATGAGTGGATACGTGGACACAAGCACATGTTTGAAGTTCGTTTTACATCTCTAGGCACAGCATACGAGCTACATCGCACGGAGAATTCTGTTTGTTTTCATGTCTACAGCTAAACTTCGTATGGGATTTCCGGACGAATCTATAAACATGGGTACCTTCTCCTAGTAGGGTGGATTTACTCCGTAGTTGGCAGGTCGACGGCACGGTAAAGAAGAATGAGGGCCGAGTGAGACTCGCCTATAGAATTGTTAGCCAAAGTTCAACATGTGTAAATCCGCTCGGGGGACCGAGCCGAAAATTCTTACCACCACCAGCCAGAGTTTCAATCTTTGATCCTTCAACCTCAGTCACCTTGTCATCGTTGAACCACCACCATTTATCTTCACGTTCCTCCTTGCTGTTGCTGCTCTGCTTCTTGACGTATGAAGTATAATGGCCGCTGTCGGCACTGGCGCCTTGATGCGTGATAACACCCCTCAACTCGTATAGTCCGGTCTTGTTAGTCCCGCTGTCAGCAGCAAGTTTTGGGTCAAGAAGGTTGGCCAGTTCCTTCTTCGCCGCAAGGATAGAAGCGTTCTTCTCCGCTTCGTATTCCGCGTCAGTCTTGAAAACGTCTGTCATTGCAGTGTCCTCCTCCTTTCCGGCATTTTTTGCTTCCTCCACACGCTCTTCAGTAGCCTTCTTCTTTTGCATGGGTTCCAAGCTGGAGATGTCTTCGCCCTTGCCTTCTTCTTCTCTTTGACGAGCGAGCTTTTGCCGTTTACGAGCACGCTCAACATCAAGCTCTTCTTTCCGGATGTCGCGTACTTTATCCCTGATTGGGACGAGCTGCTTTCTGAGTTCATCTGTGCAGAAATCGACCGCATCAAGCTCGGCGGGAAATGTAACTTTGCGCATGATCTTGGCCTTTTTCTGGGTATCGCGCTTCCAGAAGAACCGAACGAAGTGGACTGTGAGGTACTTGGGCAGGCGCGCGATGCGGGAGCGTTTTGTATAGACGGCATCGCGGTCAAGCGTAGGAGAATGCTTTTCAATCTTCTCCTCGAGACCTGCTAGTATACCGTCATGAAGATGGTTTGTTTCTTTGCCGATGTGACAGTCCAGCTTGTAGAACAAGTCGGAACTCTCACTCGGTTGCTCACCCGCCTCCTTTGCAGCAACCTCATCACATTCAGTAACGGACTCAAACCTCCCACCGAGGTATTTTTCCACGAACGAGACTTCAGTAGCGGCCTCTCCCTCTCCATCTTTGATGACCAGCTTTTGCCGCAGCTGCGAAACAATTTGTGACCAGGCCTCCTCTGCATCCTGTTGAGCATAACCGTGTCCGTTTCGGTCCTTTTGGGCGAACTGAGGGTAGACATTCCGCAAGGCATTGAGGAACATGAGCGGAGGGAAACCTTCCTGGGTCTCTCCCATCTGCTTAAACAGGTCTTTCAGAGAAGAAGTGAGGTCCATGGATGCGCCAAGGCCACCAAGCCCCAGACTGCTCAGATTCGAAAGGCTGGAGCCAACTCCATCCCGAGCGGGACGGTAGTTCTGGAGTTCTTGATGCAGCTCTGGAACACTCCTTAGCGTTTGTAGGGTTGAATTGAGATAGCACGTATTTCCGAGATTTTGTAAGCCAGCTGGAATGGCTCCGGCGGCCCTCGCAGCCTCCGCCTCGGTCATATCTTCGAGAAACTTCACTGCTTCCTTTGGACGTTCCAAACCCGCAGCACCCTGGTCTCCGGAGGGGGTACCCATCATCATGAACGTCTGGCCCGGCTTCGCCTTGAGCGACGAAAGTAGTGTGTCATCCTTGAGTTGACCGCCCTTGACGAGAATTTTCTGTCGTTCCGGTTCGACGCCAGTAAGAGAATATAGCTGGAATTTGAACGTCTCTCCGTTGGAGGTTGGGTCAAGCTCAACATCGTACCGCTTTCCCTGATGTTTGACGATAACTGCGGTGTAGAACCGATTAGCTTTGCCTTTCTAGTTGGCAGGAGATGGACGTGTCATCAAGCTCATACCTGGTATGGACGCCATGTTTACCGTCTGGAGAGTTTATTGAAGTTGAATGAAGGGACTTTCGAGACTTCTTATGAGGGGAACGGTGGCGTAGGACATTGGTTTGCTTGATCAGCTTCCCTGATGGGCGTGGGGCTAGCGATGCAAACAAAACAAACGTCTCCAGGCTACATTGCGGGACGTTGCCCATCCCCCGGAGCTGACCACTCAACCCTCTGGCTACGCCGCTCACCCCTCGATCTAAGCACGAATCGATCTCATTGATGTCCTAAAGGCTGGATTTACGGGAAATTAGTCTTAATTCAGGTCAGAGTGGTGGTGAAGTTGGTGTTTCTTTGCTCGTCAGCGAACCGACCTCCCCCCGATAGTCGCATTCTACGTCACCCCTCACTATGGTAGGCATCGAATGACCGAAGCGCTCTATTGTACCAACTAACAAACATAGTCTCAATCCCTGCGCCCATACCTTCAATGCGTTAGGTCATCGCTGACCGCTGCGCTTGCCATCTCCAATTTCGCCTCCCAAACCTCCGAGCGACACAATGTGCCCGAAATCGAGGCCGCGAGCTCCCCCGAACTTCTCCTCAATCCGCTCACGATCTCCCGGAATGAAAACGAGAAGGTCTTGATTGAACCTAGTGTGAACAGTGTCCGCGTCAGCATTCGTATCAAACAGGCGGACGAGATTGAACATAGTGAGCTTCTACAGCCTTAAGGTTATCAAGTCATCCGACTGACGGTTTAAAGTCCTTGTGCACAAGTTCGCCCGTTTCCTTACCCAGCGCGCTGAGTCGTTCTTCATATTGCGGAGAAAACCCGTAAAGGTATGTAATACATGATCGGAGTAGTCCCAGATAGCTGACGGATGGACAGGGCTACGACATCTCTTTCCTCATCACGAACTTCCACACAGAAGCTATGTTGAAGCACAAACTTGTCGATTTCATTCTGCAGTTCATGGAGGAAGTGGACAAAGAGATTTCTGAAATGAAGCTTTTCGTATGTATCTCCTGGCGGCCCCAGCATCCATCCACGGCTCGTACTAATGCATCGCAGTTAAATGCTCGCGCTCGTTTCGTTGCTGAATCTTTCCTGACACCGGTAAGCGAACAAGGTCAGGCTTCAGAATTCCGTACTAACCACGATATCACAGTTTGACTAGAATACATCGAATTTCAACCTTGACGTATCGAAACCCGGTGTTCGTCTTTCTTAATCCTCTATCCGAATCTTCATGCAGGTCATTTCCCAGCTATGGAGCCAGCCTGTATACCATAGCGTCTCCACCTTTAAACCCTCTACCAGGAGGGTTTTCAAATACATATAGTTTAAGCAAGAGCGACTTTATTGTCAACCCTGGCATCCTTGTTCACCCGATATATACTCGATTTCCTTTTGACTATAACTTTGAATGTGTAGCGATAGGATTACTTTTGAGTCTCTCTTACTCTAAGGAACTCTATTGAGTATTATCTGTCCGCAATCCGAGTTTATGAAGTACATTAGCTGTCTGTAGCTGATATTTGCAAAGCAAAGAAGCGAAGCATTACCCCTTCAAGATACAGCCCAAAGCCGTGATCTATATCTGCTACCAATCTATATTGGAGTTGCTTGTATCAGTCAAAGGCTACCTTTACCAATAAGCTTCCCCAACCGAGCTACACTGGATGCTCTGTCCTAGGACCTGCAGTGTCACATCTTCGTTGTTTAGTAAACTTCAAGATGGCCATTTACAGGTAGGGCTTGGAATTGTTAACAGCAGGGTTCTACCTTTCTGTTCCAAGCCTCCTATTGAGTCGTGTCAGTGTTTCGGGGTACTTTTTGAGGGAATTTACTTGTCATGTGTTATTGTACAGTATGCGATGGCATTAAGTGACAATAAATATTCCTCTCTATTGTCTCTTGACATTTACTCTCACTCTCACTTACTTTTCACCATTTCTCCCCTCTTATCCTCACTTCCTGCCTTCCTTTATCCTCTTCTCATCCCTTTCATGGAAACTCTGGAGGCTCCCTCAGTGGATCCTCTCTCTCAAAACCACGCCATGAACCCGTTCTCCCCTGCCTTCGTGCCTAGCTTCTCTGAGGAGAGCCGCCAGAGCCAGCGAAGAGCCGTCCAGGGCAGTAACACCAAGCAGACAGAGATTATCTCACCGATTTCTCGCCGAGCTGGCTCATTACTCCAGCAGCTCTCTAGTCTTGATTTACAGGATCCTATGGAAACTTCCCAAGCCCTTGCCATGTATAGGCAAAGCGTGAACACAGTTGATCTTGCCACGAGCCCCAGAAAGATGCCTATCGGAAGCCTTGTACTGCTCAAGGGGCCCCCGGAGTGGGGTGTTGTTAAGATCTCGAACGTAAGTGCCTCCAAGCCATAAACAACACTCGACTTCGAACTTACGGAATATAGATCCCTTACTCGATCACGAAGCAAGAGATTTTTCAGTTCCTTGGCCGCCAGGCAAAGCTCATCACCGCCGACAACGGCTGTCCCATTCATATTATAATGGAACGGTCTACTGCGAAAACAATGGACTGTTATGCCGAATTCCAGACACCAGATGATGCTAGGAACACTGTCTCGCGCATCAACCGCATCTATGAAACAGGCCGTGCTCCACGCCTTGGGAACCGCCATGTCGAAGTCGAGTTGAGCCACCAGAACGAGCTTCTCAAGGACTTGTTTCCGCGTGCCAAGTGTATCGCCTGGATCAAAGGCATGCCTTTCGAGATTGACAACACAGATCCCTATTGTTCGGGCTTCAGTGGATTCTTCACAAGCGAGGAGATCATCCTGGCCATCCGACATGCTGAAATTCCTCACCGGGTAAGCAATGTGCAATGTGCCCATTGATTGCTGGATAGGTACTAACGATAAACTTTCTAGTCCCCTTTCTGTGATAAATGCCCTCAGCGCACCTTTGAATCCACCATCAGTACCCTCCACAAGGTAAGGCTAGTACTTCCCAACCTCGCTATTCCCTCAACTTCCAAGATACTCATCGATTTTCTTGTCTGCTTAGTTTCCTTGGTACGCCCCACACCTCTACACGGTGAATGATCGCAATCAGCTCTTCGAGTTGGCGAACCGCCACATAAAGTCACTTGTTGCTCGGATCAAAAAGCAAAACACTGTCGGCCTCGATCAAAAGCTCCTGCTCGATCTCCTGCAAGCAGGCCTAAAGTGCCCGGCTTTCAATGAGCGCCAGAAGTATACTCTCTGTGTTAATTCTGAAATCACGCCTGAAATTAGCAAGATCTCGGAATTGAGCAAGTGGTTCCCCTTTGACACTCTCGGCAGAATGCCGAACTTCCACGAGGATATCCATGTGGTGAGTGTTCATCTTTTCTCCCGACTCCTCTAGTCCCTAACATGGATAGTATTATGCAATTCTCATCTCGCAAGGCACGGATCAGGACCTTGGGAACAATGGTGTATGCAACATGTTTCCGTTGGATCATCCAAGCCTTCGGTCTCCCTACGGACGCGTGTGGTTTGAATGGCCCCAAGCTGTCTCCGACCTCACTTTTGAACAAGCCATGAAATACGAGATGATTCTCCTCTGCAGGCTTGTTCTCACTGGTTGGAACAATGACGATACGCACAGCGCTCCCATAATCAGAAGAGCCTCGGGAGTTTCTTCCTTTCCGAAGGCCGCAGGTTCTCGCCGCAACCTGTCTCTCTCATCCATTCAAGAAGACCAGACTCTTGTTGGACCATTTCTTCCTGCTCATGCTCATCCTAGTCCCTCTCGACGCGCTAGTGAGTCTGCGAGCCTTGGTGGAGTCTTCGGTGCCAACAACTCTGCAAGCCCTTGGGGCCAGAAATTGCTCCTGGACCCCCCTACCCGTGAGCGTCCTGCGTTCCGTGGCCACCGCATCACCCAGTCCTCCCCCATGTGTCTTCCGTCGCCTACCACCAATCCTTGGGGACAGGAACGCTCCGACTAAAGGGCATGGTCAATGCTTGTCCTTTAACATCTTCTTGAGACGGTTTTTCTTTTTGCATTTTAGGTGTTCCTGTGTTTATTCATGTGTTACTCAAACCCAACGTGAGGATGCTGCCATGATATGGTCTGCTATTCAAGCCGTTTTGATGTTATATTTCTTCTCCTTCTGGTACCTTCGCCTTCGGGCCTGCTTCTGCCCATACGATAGCACAAGATGTCACGTTATTGGACGAGGACAATCTGGGTTGGCTCGTGGTTGAGGTCAATTTTGCAACTATCAAGTCTACGATATCGTCGTTATGATGTTGGACGAACTGGTTGAAGGATACTTGGGAACTGGAATACCCCTTTTGATTTTTCTTATTCTTTATGGTTATGCATTATGTTATTTGACCTCGGTCTACGCAAGGAGGCCTTGTTGTTATGGCTTTTAGTTCCATTGAATGCGATCATGATCAAATTGATATTCCGTGCCCCGCAAGCACTACGTATCCAGCGAAGCCGGTATTCCATAGTCATATTCGTGGTCTGAGCCTTGACCATTGTTGTGAGTAACTTGACTCTCGAGCATCTTCTTTCTCATCAACCCCTCCGCCCTCATCCTCTCCTTCCTCGTCTCTGAATCCTCCCAACCAGGAGGCTTTGATTTCCCCTTTGGCTTTGATCCAGTAGACTCATTGTCTGAGCAACCATTAAGAAGCGCTGTCCTGAACCTCTCTTTCCGCTCCGTATTTACTGAGAACCGTTCATTTGACATGGCCACCAGCATTTGGAGATACTCTTCAGACACTAGGCTCTTAACTACGGGCTCGTTACCTCCAAGTCCATTCCCTTCATTACTGCTGCTGTCCTCGCAATATCCTATAACGGACTCGAGTGCAAGGCCAGCGGATCGAACAGCGACGACAGGGCTGGGTCCTTTTTCACTATCCAAGCAGCGGAGACCTTGAAGCCCGCTCTCTCGAAAGCCTGAGGTTGTGGCTGCGGATAGGACCGGCTGTGCGTGGTGTAGGGTAGCGGTCATTATGTGGAGGATCTATTGAAGTCGGTTAGTGTGGTTGTTCAACAAGGTATGTTGAAATACTCTTACTGCTGAGTATTAAAGGCACAAGAAAGGGTTTGAACGGGAATTTAAGGCAGAAAGGGCGTCAAGAGTCCACATGAGGAAAGTTGATTGTTATCGAGATGAACTTACCATGGGTTCGAAGTGGAAGCGCACGAGACGCGGAGCCTGTCTCCGACCTTTTTTATCCACGCTGGGCGGCTTCCCATCTCCAGGAACTAAACCAAACACCTCATGTAACGATCTCTTTCTTCCAGCCCCAGCATCCAAGCCCTCCAAATCTAATGGCTCATGCGATACATACAGCCACCTCCCCGCTCCCTTTCCGCCAGAGGCAACGAACTGCCTTTGCTCGCTCCCTTCTGGGACGCCCTCAGAGGAATCTGAATTCTTCCTTCCTTCTAGGAACACGCTGATTCGACCAGCACAGCTGCTTGTCGTCACTAAACCAGGAAGCACATTGATATCGTGGATGAGATCTCGAATTCCTTCATCCACAGAACCCTTAGGTGAAGCATCCGAGTATTGCTCTTCCGGTGTGGAAAGATCAGCAAGGATCTTGCTTTTGCGGGTGATGAAGATTGGTGGGATCGTCTTGTCCTGAATCGCCATGGTTTTTCTGTCTATTCTTTGTTGCTGTGGCTAATGTTGGTTCTAAATCAGGAGCAGTTTCTCAGATACCGAAACGAACCCAGCTCGCGATACCCAGAAAGAGAATACAGATGATATGGCCAAACGGGGCAAGGAGAAACGACAAAGAATTGATCAAACAATCTTAGTCATCGGTACGACGTCTGCTCTAGGAAGATCGTTCTGTTGAAGGAGATTGAAGGGTCCCGCATGCTTTGACCAGGCGATCTGGATGAATCATGAAATGCTTTGACCCGAAAATCCTTCAGCAAACGTCCCTTGTGGGTACGGTTCCGACACTAAACTGATAGCGGTCCTGCCGGAATCTCGCCCCCTTCCACGCGAAACTTGCCCCAGAAGCTACCAGCCCCTTGGTCTCCGGTTCTTTGACAAACTGCCCGAACTCAATCGGCCACTAACTACGGAGTAGCCTTGAGTTTGAGAAACAACGGAGCGGCTGCAGCGCCTATAAAATACCATTCATCATCCTTCCGAGTGCGCTTTCTTCCAATTTTACGGCAAATCCTGCAGAAGAAGCTATATACTCTACTCGCCATAAGTCTAAGTTAAAAAACCTTTAAACCGCCAGAAAATCACGATCAGCCAGCTTCATCCAGAATGCCTCGATCGACTCGATCGTCTCGGGCCGCTCCCGCAACGGCAGCTGCTCCAGAACCGGCACGCAAAAGGCGCGCGTCCGCCAGGCTGTCTGTGGCTGAAGAGTCGAGTGCGGCGCTAAAGAAGCAAAAGTACGATTCGGACACCACCCCTGACAAATCTGCTAAAACCACATCCAAGAAAAGCAAGTATTTTCAGAAGAATGCACCAAAAAAGTCGAGAGGGAGAAAGAAGTCTGTTGCAGAGGACCTAGATGATGACTTTGTTGTCGACGACGGACAAGAGGCGACTCCTGATCCTGATGGCGATTCGTCAGACGCAGGCTCGGATTTCTGGAGACGGAAAAATGAGACAAAGACTGCAGGAAAAGAGAAACTCTCAAGTGCCATAACCCAGTTCAAGAAGCGGCGAACGGCTCTGCCGACGGCAGAAGAAACTTCTGAGAAGGAGGAGTTGTGGAGGGAAGGTGTCAAGACTGGACTTGGTCCTGGAAAAGAGGTCTTCATTAAGAAGCCAAAAGCAAGGGACCCAGGAGATACGCCTTATGAGGACGAGACCCTGCACCCGAATACCATGCTCTTTCTGAAGGATCTGGCCAAGAATAATGATAGGCAATGGCTAAAAGGTATTGTCGCTCTTCTTGGCCCAGTTTTGACTACCGCGGCCTTGCTGACTTCAATCGGCTGATAGCGCATGATGCGGATTACCGCACATCGAAGAAAGACTGGGACTCTTTCGTCCAAACCTTAACAGAGAAAATAACCGAGCAAGATGAAACTATCCCTGAGCTTCCGGCGAAGGATTTGGTGAGCATAATCTCGAAGAATCAGAAGGCTCGACCAACTAACGTCTTCAGGTGTTTCGCATACATCGTGATATCAGGTTTAGCAAAAACCCTACCCCATATAAGGTATGACCACCCTTCCGCATTGCAGCATACGGCGGATCACAATGCAAATCTTGCGCAATGTTCAATTGATCTAACGCTCGCACTGAGCAGACGCATTTCTCTGCAGCATGGTGAGTAGATGAATGCCCTGAATCGCAGACATTGGCTGAAGTAAAGATAGGTCCCGCACCGGCAAAAAAGGTCCTTATGCTGCATATTATGTTCACTGTCAGCCCGGTGCCAGCTTTGTTGGTAAGTAATGCAAAGTGCAGTTTCTTCCCATGTTCTCATTTCCACCATCTTGTTCCACGAGTGCGCTTTTTGGATTTGATCAACTTTCCATCATCCGTGGTCCGCAGTGTTTGTCTTTCTGCCTGAACTCCGGCAAGAGCAACACACTCTCCTTATCCTCGGCCAGTGCCTTGGATATTACCCGCAACTGTATTCATCTCATTTATTCCTTCCCATCTTGCGCCTCTCAAGGTGGTCCGAACTAACATCGAGTCTGCGATTCTAGGCGCGGGTCTTTGGCACCCAGAGGCCGACAGACTAGCCCTTCTTCGACAGGACATTGACACGAACTCTCAAGGTCTGAAGGCGGTTTTGACGAAGGAAAGAATGCGGCGCGAATTCTTTGGCGGGATACCCGACGACGAGGATGAAGCTGTGAAAGCCTTCGTTAGCCAAAACAGCGAGAGTGCACTAAAGACCAGACCAAAGGTAAGCAATTATTTTCCGAAGGTTTTTCGCGCGTCGAGCACATAGGTGCCAGCCTACCCGATCTTCTTATTCCCAATTGCATGTTTTGTCTTTTCCGAGGGGGCAACTTCATGAGCGGTGCGAGGTTTTGATTCGGTTGACATCGTCTCGTCTCTCGGGCGCGTTCGCTCGTCAGGGAGTTCGGGCTTCTGCTCGTCGCGCATCGTCGCGCCACAATGGTATCCTCGCTTATGAGATGAGGATCTTTTCGCGTCAAAAGGATTGTCGATGAGACCTGTGAAACTTCTTGACTGATGCTGGGGCCAGTTCAGGACTGCCTTGGCAACAGTCTCATGTTGACGTCTCAGCTACGGCTCTCGGCGAGATATCAAGCCCTAGCCAGCGAGGGGCAGAAGAGACACTGGAATTGCTCAGAGAATACTGGCAAAGACTTGGAAGAAGGCTTTCACGGACATACGCGCGTCTTGCAGCGCGAGCCTGTTGCTCCATACATTGTGGTGTCGATGTTCCAAGCGCAGGCGGACGAGCGGCTCTCCCGAGGGCCGTGTTTGGCTCCCAAAACCAATTCCACTCTAAGGCCAAAAAGCCTTGCTTCTGGCCAGTGGCCGGTCAAAATTGGCCCTTCTTTTGGCCTTGTGCGGCTTACTTTTGCTGTTCAAGTCCCACACTGGATGTGCCCCGTTCGGAAAGGCGTCAACACCGTCCATTTGCTTTCCATGGTTCATCATGTTTATCCTCCACTGATGTTACGCTCATTTTGATTGGGAACCTACAATTGCAACAAACTGACTCGTCTCCTTTTCTCCAGGGATACGAGGCCGATAATGAGAACATCCAGCTCCTGCGCCTTCGCAGCTTTACCATTGGCAAGCGATTTCCCGACGCAGATCTCCTGAGTCCTGATGCCCAGGCCAAAATCGCTGCCCTCATTGGCGTCATGGAACCTTTTGTAAGCCATCCGTCTCCCCGATATGCATCTCATTTTTGGCCCTACCCCGACCTGGCCGCGTTTTGCGCCCAATGAATCTTGTCCTTCCCTTCTCACCCTCCCCCTCGCATCCTAGCGCCTTTCAGGCTTTCACCTTCCTTTCCGAGCTGTCTGCTGGAGCTCTGGCTAAATTAGCATCCGCTATCACAACTTATCACATTGATGAGGGTCAAAACTACTTTAGTACATGTACGTACTTTGGAAGCTAGCTAACCAGAATGATCTCTTTAGGTTACGTATCTCAACAGCGTGGTGATGCCTGATCCAGTGGGCCAGAACCATCTAACAACAGACTCCTCGGATGACGAGTGAAAATTACCCGGTAACTATGCCCAAGACTCTTGCGGCAACAAATGAGGCCCGCTGTGCTTTGGAGGTGTATTCAGCGCTCTTTCAATGATTCGACTATCGATATATCTTTTGGTTCCAAATTCCTATCTTTGCTTTTGACAGGAACTGTGCCGCAACAATTCCGGATCTCTTGGGACATTCAGCTGGCTTTGGTGGCTATGTTTAGTGTTATCTAGCTTAGGATAATCTACTGTAGCTTCATTTCGTTACCCCTTTGAGATGCATGGAGTTTCTCAACGCTGCCAGCTCTTCCGCCATCTCTCGCTCTCCCGATTAAAAGAAGGCAGCCTTGTGCCCAAGCGTACACGAAGGCCATCCGCTTCCATCCTCAACAAGTCAACATCAATTACGCTGACATGCATGCCATGGCCTACTCCTGCCACTACTGCATTCTCGCTGTCAACTTTGCAGCGTCTATCCCTGCACGCATTTGACCTATCTATCACAGAGCACAATGTGCTTCGCATGATCTTCCCGTCCCCGAAGGATGACTTTCATCTCTCTATAGTTTGTCATCTGCATTTGTGCCCAAGCTGCAAGTCTAGGCACCCCGCGACTCATGGGGTCATGGCTAACCGGATCAATCGGTGACTTCATTTTCCTTGACTGTGTGTGGAGATGGGTTGCTGTGCCGCATGGATGTCCATTTTGCGGCGCAGCTTAGGTTTCATTTTTAAATTTCTACTACGGTTCTTGGGAAATACACTTGTATTGATAGCTTTACGGTCTTGGTGAATACGGAGATGGGACGGAAACACCCTTACAAAGAGTTGTGAGGTAGCTGGTGGCTTACTTTGATGCCCCATCGTCGTATTGTAGGGAAGGGTACGATGACGATGTACTATATCGATGTCAGAGGTGTTTTTCTTTGATTTGTATCTCGCTGCGAATTTTATATGGGCATATACAGTAGACAAATCTTCCTCATGATGGCTCTACATCTCGGACTACTGATTATGCCCCGATGTTGGCGAGAGGACTTGATCGTCAGATTGGGAGGAGTGGTTGATGGATGATAGCCTGCTCGCGCGGATCTATGAACAGTTCTGATCTGTCACTTTTTATGCTCATCATTAGACTTATTCCTACAGAGAGACTGCTTTCCATCAATGGGCAATTTCATATCTAACCTTTGCATTAGCTAGAGCGCTAGAACTGAACCCTTTCTATCAGGCTGATCGCCGCCTCTATCATAGGCTTACTGGAGTAGCTGGGCTTCGGGCTCGAGCTCCCTGACAAGTCCGAGAGAAGAGTATGTTGTTTGACCTCAGTCTATCGATACAGAGTCGTATCCAAAAACACGCCCAGATGAGGATTACCATATATACAGATGGGAGTACCGCGCGGCGCAGCATTGAGAGTTCCATGTATTTATCTACTATAGCTCCTCGCCAAATTATAAGTGACTAAGATACCGTAACTAGTAGATGGACCTGACTCGGTCAAAGCCAACTTCTGAACCCTGAGAGGAAGCAGTCTATCTATTCACCATTCTATTTACCTTGTCACAATCTCACTATCATTTTTTTTAGTATTGTTATTGTTATGGTCGTCTACTGATAAGACTTCCTGTCCCCGCCTGAACAGCCCCTTCAAACGTGAGTTGTGTAGGCGCCGACCTATGTCTTTGGATAATGTTCTGTGACTCCGAGCTATATAGTATTCGCCTGTCTTGTAGGATAGTATTCGGCTAGACATACCATACCAGCCTACAATCTCGTGATGGGTGACGGGCATGGACGGAGGCCAGGGAGCAAGTGAACAGGTAACTATTGCTTTGATAGAATGGGGACTTGCAGATCTTAGTTATGGGCGTAGAGAACAGAATGGGACTGAATTTCGAAGCTTAGATAGCGGCTGTACAGTGCTCCTTGCTTTGCTTTCCCCCTTTTCCTGGACGAGACCTGGGATTGTGTTAGGTTTCTCTCCCGATGTTGTTCAATGATCACTACCGCTGACAGGGACAAGTTCGGTTGCAGTCTCGACACTACAAATTCGAGTCTTTCAAAGTAGGATATTAGAGGATATAAAGTGACTACCAGCGGAAGCAACGTTATTAGGATTTCTCATGACAAGGATGAAGGGTAGAAAACTAGATAATTTGATCAGACAGCCTCCCAAGACAAGATGAAAAAGAACAACGAAAGCGCAGGTACAAATTGACAGAGAGCCTCCCTTTTTCGTTGTGTCGCAGTCGCAAAGTGATATTTGTAAGACAGCCACTCCAATAATGAACAGGATAAGGTATAAAAACGGGCATAACATCAAATAGTCAAGGTTCAGTAACCAGAAAAATAGCATGCAGAAAACAGAGAGCCACCCGAGATGTTAGTGCAATAATGGAAAAATGCTCACGCAAATCGCAAGTTCTCGTCCGGTTCAAGGCTAAAAGCAGAATTCCACACCAGTCTTCGCTTCGTGATAATAGACGCAAGTACCGCCCCTGATGCATGTCTCTTCCTGGCCGGGGCGCATAGTACCAGTCCAAATTTGGAGGTCATTCTCAATTTCGCCGAGAAGCACCCAAAAATCCAAAATCAACTGACGCCAGACAGTTCAGATCAAAGACCATTAACGGGTCGCCCCGAGGTAGTTTATGAGGCGTAAAACCTTGTCCTCCAAAAATCAAACAAGCCCCTCCATGTGATTTCTTTTTCCTTTTCTCCATCTTGCTAGGTTCAGAGATCAAGTTACAGACCCGTCCACAAACCTCGAAAAGAGGGGCGTCAGACGCTCAGAAGGGTCTGTAACTCGACGGAGAGCAACGCCGCCGGCGAGCTTCGCAACGCCCTCGCATCGGAAGTCGTCTTCAATTGGCGAATTAAAGCTATCCCGTTCTCTCGTGAAACCTGTAAAAGTAAAATGTGCCAGCACAATTCATAATGGAAAGGCAAGATAAGCTCCAGAGTCTGTTTCGTTCAAGCCCATCGCAAGCAACTTAAAAGTATGAGTGCCTTCAACTCCAGACCTAATCTGTTTCCCTTGATTTTGATTCTGATTTGGGTTGCTTTTCTTTCTGTCTTTTTTTTTGTTTCATTTTGTGTTCATGCTGTCCTTCAACGTTCTCTGAACAAAAGTGTGACCAGCACACGGAGAGGGCTGAAATATCCCAATTCAAATTGGCCTCGGTCAGTAGGCGTGATGCGAGCTTTTCACGAACGACTCGATCTGACCGGCAAGCTCAACTAACGGGTGAAAATTACTGCCCGAGACCACGACGGTTAAGAGCATTGAGCATATCGCTGTCGGTGCTCGAGCGGCCCGGATTCTCACCAGGGTTGAGCATATCCCGCACGTTCAGTCCGTTGCGAGGTGTGGACCCCGGAGTTGAAGTGGGCGGAGGCGTGATAGCATTTTGAGGATGCATGGGAGGATACGGTGAGCCGTGGGGTGAGGCTGAGTGACGGTTGTCATACGAGTAAGCGGTCTGCGGGGAAGGACGACGGTCATGCGGCGGAGGTGGGGGATAGTAAGGGGTAGCCCGTGGCTGATATGGAGCTGAAGTAGCTGGCGTCACAGGAGCAAGATTGGTAGGGTCGGGGTAATCGAAGCCGGAACCGGAGCCACGGCGCGGTCTCTGATTGCGAGCAAAGTAGAGATTAGCATTGGCACGGAATGAGAAATGAGTCACTGGCGACTTACATGATCCGGCATGGACGCAAGGGGTGGAGGTCCGTTCGAGTACGGATGCTGGTACATTCCCTGAGGTGGAGGAAGCGTTGTTTCTGGCCCGGCCTGAGGTTGTTGCTGAGGGGGCAGGGGTTGTCCATGAGCACCGTAAAGCACGACTGGCTCTCCACCGTTACGTCCCTGGTTTCTCATATGCGGATAGGCAGCGTGGGCGGGGACGAAGGCTTGAGCTTGCGAGGAGACTGGCGTGAACATGCACTGTTGATTGAAACGAATACAGTTGCTGCAACGGCCCTCTGGGTTGCTCTCAAAACCAGAACATCGAATCTACCGATTTGAAATGATGCGGTTAGTATAGAATAGCACGGCGAAAGTCGACTTTCGGGATATACCTTGCGTCTTCGACAGTAGCGGCATGCAATGGCGGTTCTCTGACGAGGAGCAGCCTGGTAAACGACCGGTGTCTGTTGTGGAGGCGGTGGGCCATAGGGGTCGGGATGGTAGGTACCCGGCGGAGGTGGGAGTCGGTAGGGGTCTTGTGGGCCGTGCATGGGATGGACAGCAGCCATGTTGGGTTGAGGGGGATATTGTGAGTGAGGTGGCGGATACTGATGTTCTGCTGGTGGAGGAGGATAAGGAGCTGAAGGGTACTGAATAAGACAAGTTGTTGATTAGCAAGTGGTGATTGGACGAAGAGCAAAGTAGACAAAATAACGAAGAGAGTTGTATCGAGGAATTGCACAGCGAGGTGCGGGGAGGGCAGCAGGGGAGATTTGTCTTTATATAGAACGACCATGACAAAAGACGCAGGACGCCCGAAAAAAAAGCACACCAAGACAAGACATACAGGGTATTGAGAGGTCGGTGGGTAACGAGCAGACGGGCTCTCGTCAGGCTGACTGGTGTTCCACTGAGCCGGTGGATACTGTCCCTGTCGATTGGGGCCGTTGCCGTTGTAATCGTGGGGATTGTTGGACATTTGTAGACTGATGAGCAGAGAGGCTGCTCGAGACACGGGAGAGGCGGACTGGGGTGGGTGTTATAAGGAAGGACGGATGCAGATGATTATTGTCTGAGCGTTGGACTTGAGTCGTCACTCGTCAGGCCTCAGCACAGGGCAGCGACAATCAAAGCGTATCGGTCTCGTTTGCTCCGTACGTAATCGTATGTATGTAAGTAACGGTGTAAGGCACGGGTAAGGCAGCTGAAGCCTGAAGGAGCGAATGGAGGTGAGTAACAAGTATTGACAAGGATGCAAATGATAAGATAATGATTTAAGAGGCGAGGATGCACAGTTCAAAGAAGAGGCCAAATCACAGTGCTGCGTTGTCGGGTGATGTGCAAAGCTAGCATAGCCTCGTGGTCACCTGGAGCCGAACGGGGAAGCAAGAGCGAAACGAGAAGAAGAGCAGTAAAAAAGACGACGGGCGAATTAGAAAACAGAACAGGGAAGATTAGACCGCGGAGGATGGAGAACGACAAGGGAGAGTCAAGTAGTGTGTGTGTGGAAGGGGATGAGAACGGTTTGGAAAAGTGACAGGGGTGGCAGGAGAGGCGGTGGAGGAAGTCAGAACCTCAAGCTCACGCCCTGGAAATCGCGCAGAGTTCCCGGTAATAGACGCGAGGGAAGAAAGTAGAAAGGGAAAAAGAAAAATTGTAAGAAGAAAAAAAAAGATGGAGAGATTCAGAAGATGATGACGTTGTCTGTTTGCAAGGCCCAATGAGATGTGAATCGAGCCGGTGTGATAGAGCAGCAGAACAGCAAAACTAGGTCAGGTATAGAGGGGTGCATTAAGGATAATAATGGGGGTGGTGTAAAAAAAAGAAAGAAATAAAAAGCCGTACCAGTGGTGGAAAGACTGAAAGTAAGGTCAGACAAGCAGGAAGGAATGATAGCGTCCTCAATGCCTGGCAGTAGTGCAATGCAGATGTCAGTAATCAGTAGTATGGAGGCGGCGGTTGTGGCAGCAATCTGTGACTTCTCGGCAGAAACCAAACGGGGGGAGACTTACGAGTGTTGTTGTGATACTTAAAAGGGGAGGGCAAACGAGAGGGAAGAAGGAAAAGCAATCGAGCTGGAAGAACAGGGCGAGCAAGTGTTCTATTATTCTGCTATATGACATTCTAAATGAATTTTTTCTCCGTTTTCTCCAAAGTATCCTCCACCACGAATCGTCTATTATTCGCACCGGGACTCCTGGCAGGCTGGAAGATCTCAAAAGACTCCATCTTAAAGTCTGGTCGCCGTGGTGGCCGGTCCGTTCGGGAGGCAAGAAGGAGGCGGAGAGTTGAGTTGCTACAAACGATTGTTTGGGTCGGCTGGGTCTCTGGACACCAACGGTGCGAGACTATTGAGAAAATAGGCATATCACATTTTCATGACGTGCCCTTTTTTCTTTTCCTTGGAGACACCGAGACTGAGAGGGATCATGGAGGGGTCGGACGCCAAAGATAATGCGTGCATGGCAAAATGATTCACCGCAACGGGAGCAACCTTCAAGAGGATCTCAAGGCTGTGGAGAATCGAGATGGTACAGAAAGTTAATCACAAAGAGGCCGAAACTCTGAAGTGTGTCTGAGCACAGAGCAGACAAGCGGTGGTCGAACCGTCGAGCCGTGGAAGAGCGAGGGAGAGAAAAAAAAAAGAAAGAAAAAAAAAGCATCTAGGGAGCGTCCGCCGGTGGAGCCCGCGGTACCCAATACGCCAACGACCCATCAGCATGGGCAAAGACAACGCTAAGGCATGAGTGGTTCCATCAGTTGAGAGAGATCAGCTGAATGAGACACAGCGAGTCCAGTGGAAAGGGACGCCGGGACGGGTAAAGGCGCCGTGACGGAGGTCCACAAAGTACTGCCGTAACTTTGTATACTGTACCGGGTATCAATACTAATACCCTTTAGTAGATAATAATACTACCTAGTACTGTACCAGTAGGTACGCATGACTGTGGTCAACTCTGCCATTTGTTTGTTCCCTGTCACAGTAGTGTGGGTTGCTCTATTAATGGTCTTTTCATGATATCAGAATCTTCAGAGGCTTGGACAATTGACTGATTCTTTTCAATCTCCACAATGTGACTCGACTAACTTCCTTGTGCATTAACTAAGTCTCAGTCCGGAACTACCTGCAGTAGCTCTGCGCTTGAACGTACAGTACGTACCGGGTACAATTACATTGGTATGCTTGCTAATAGCGTACTAAAGGAAGCGGGCCCGTACCTTGATTGTCTTCAGGATCATTCCTCGGCGACATTGCAGTCTGCACAGTGCAGCTCATCTATTCTCAACAGCCCGGGCAACCTCCTCACAGTGGGCGCGGCTACAGAAAATAAATGACCCGTCTGCTCGGCTTATCTGACTGTTCTCATTCCTGGCATGATTCTGACTCTTACCTTGAATTCTTCCGCTCACGCCTCCATCCTCGGCCGTTAGCTTGCTTTCGTCTTCACTGTTGGGACTTCCTGGCGCTAGGAGTGAAACAATTCTCTTTTTTGCCGCGGGGTGTCCTTCCCGAGTTGACTATCTCCCGACGAACCATGGTTGACTTTGCTAGTGTTCCGAAGTAATCATGACCGCAATATCCGCTGCTTTCGACTCCATTTCTTCAGCTCACCGCATCCTTCCTGAGCTCAGGCCTTTGTGTGGCGAGCGAAGACTTCAACACGCGTTAAGTTGTTACTCTCGTAGAGATCAATCTCGCAAATGGTCTTTGGTACGCCTTCGCAGCTCTCCTCGAAGCTTGTGTTTTGGCCTAGGAAATTTTTTCCAGCAGGCTCACACTCGAAACCTGCAAATGCCTTGCATTCCGGGTCAAGCATTCGCCACAGGCTTTGAATCCGTGCGTATCTAAAAGATGCTCACTGCGAGTGTCCGCCTGTGGTTGAGTTTCGCTTTCAAGTACGTGCTACTCGTGGGATCTCCATGACGTGCAGATGCAAGGATCAAATCAAGGGAGAATCCAGGGGACAGGACAACGCCATCACTGCGGGAAGGTAGATCCAAGCATGTTCTTATGGTGGAGATATCTCCTTACCTGGCCCGGGTCTTGGAGTTCGGGAGCTGCGGTCAAGCGTTATCAAGCACTGCGCGTCTGCCTCAAACCCGGCGCATGCCTTGTTTCAACTTTCTTCACAGGGATCCCAATTGCATGCGTTGTGCATGCACACGAAAGATGGCCAATTTCGTAAGTAGGAGCTGTGAACCTTCACCTCCTTCAACCGACAGTTTTTTGGGCAAATAATAGCTCAATCACCGTCTCAGGCCACAATTGCACCATGGATTGAAGCAGCCAGTTTTACCCGTACAAGGTATTTTTACGGTTGACCGTTGGTACGAACTGGTTGGTCCCAGGAAAGTGGAAGGACCGCTCCGAACCAGAGACGCCGTCGGTAGGTGGCTGGAACAGCCTGATGGATGGGGAACTGGGGGTGAACCATGGTATGTTCTATGATCGGGGTTCCTGTTCCGAGTGTGAAAACCTGTGGGCTCCAGTTGTCAGCAGCCAGCGCTGTACTGGGAACTAATAAGTGTCTGTGACTCTCTCCGGGCAGTAGGTACTATGCCTGCATGTACGTAATGACAGCATTTTCCACAAGGAGAAGGACGGTGAGCAGTACGACGAGATGATCAGGAGCTAATCTGCCTATACGCAGCTCGATGAGTTTAGAGTCAACCAGGGCGAGTTCATTAAACCAGCTGTTCCATAGGACAGAGTGACATCAATCAGAACAAGACACGGCAAGCAGAAAAACTGGAAGTGGAGGATCAAACTCTGACCTCTCAGAGACTCAGACCCTCCGTCAGTCTCACGATTTTACCTTGAAGACCTATCGTTTCTTTAGTCGGGACTACCTCGGCATATCGAAGTGTGTACTCCGTACAGTAGACCTGTTGCACAAGCCCAGGTAAAAGGCTGTTTATGCACTCTTATTGGTTTCCAGCAAATATTCGACGGGCCAATAAACTGGTCAGCCGATATAAGGATGAACGGGCCGTTGATCAATCAGAAACCAAAGCCCCGGTCTTTTCACAGCAGAACAGATCCAGAACATGGAAGCGGGAGGGGCAGAGGGGGCATTGGCGGGGCTTTTTCAGCGGACTAACATTCCCAGTGCTACAGTCCTGGGAACGGGCCACCGCCGCCGACCGTTACAAGTTCTCCATACAGCAAAGTAGTACGTAGTAAGTATTAAGTAACTAGTAGTACGTACTACGTACCTGTACGGAGTTACCATTCCAAGCTAGCTGGGAAAATAGGTTGCATTAGCGCCCTTCAGCCGGTTCGAGTTTTCTCGGCTCAAGAAGTGGCAGCTGAGGAAGAAGCATCAGGGACCGGTGAAGGGGTCGCTCCTGCCAATCACACCATCAGCCTTGACTCTGAGCCGGTTGCGGGGACGTCGGGTGACATGCATCGCTATTATTCATGTTCCACTACCGAATAATGAACCTGAACTGGCTTGGTTACCACCATCCTTGCTGCTGTCGTAATGCGGCCGACTTTTGCTTCCAGATCCCGGGTCTTAATAGGCCACTCCGTATTGCTTTGGGACCGCATGAAGTCATCAAATGTCGCCAGCTTAAGGGAACCGGCAGCAGGTTTCGTGTACAACGTACATCTCACACCCCCTTAACAGACGAATGGCCGGTAATGTAGCCGCTTGATTGGACTGGGGCATCACAAGGCTAGCCGTGATATTGGGGCTAGCAACTTTAAGATCGTGACCCAAAGCCCGTGACTCGGATCGTGTGACTTGACTCTCGAGCAATCGAACCTGTCTACAGTCCGCCCATAGGAAACTGTTGGAACTTGGAAAGGTGAAGCTGCGGCTAGATGTAAGCACACGGATTATTTGCCGATGATGCGACTGGCGAGGGCTGATCCATCTTGCAGAAACATTTTTAGAAATATCACGGCTCGGGTGAGGGTACTACTACTACTAGGTACGACTCCTGGAAATGCAAGTGCCTGTGCGCCGCCAGCCTGTCAGCCTGTCAGGGCGTTGGGCAACCACACCCCGATTCGATCAGCAACCCCCCGCTAGTGAAATTAATTGTCGCCCTCCATGCCACCGACGGCCCGCACCGTCTCCCGTTAATCTAATGCATGAAGTGTACTCCGTATCCGTCGTGCTCGCACACCGTCATTCCAACAGGTTTGAACAAGCTAGTCTTCCGTGCTAAGCGTGGTGACCTCCTTGTTGCTCGTCATTGGGCTCGTCGCTTTGTTTGGTGGCTGGCGAATCACGCCTGATAAACGCCCTTTCGCCTCTTCTGCTCCCCCTTGCTCTCGCTCTCGGTGGAGGATTCTGGCCTTTTGGCACTAGCGTCCTTACGTGAAGCAAGGTTCTCTACTCGGTAAGCCTTTGAACGTATGCTGTGCGAGCTATAGACACGGTCTCGCCGTGCTGCAGTTTGAGGCCCAGATTACAAGATTTGCATGTGTGCTACAGAAGGCTCGTACATATTGGGGATGATGCCGACAAACCCTGGTCACTCGCACATGGCGAGTTTCACAGAGTTGGCTATCGCATTAGCCTCGCTTTATCGCGCCTGGTTTTGTCTAATATAGCGCGCGATTTTCCCGTTTCTCTCAATGGTTTGTGGATCGCCGTTGTGATGAGACTTGGTTGTTGTTTCTATCCTTTACCAGACAGAACCGAGGCGTGACCATCAATACGGTATTACAGCTAGTATGTTACCACGCCGTGTCCGGACAGAATGAATGTTTTATTTTATTTCTTTTTTTCTTGAATATCCATTTGCTTCCTTCCTTTGCCACGTTTTTTCGATCCCAATCGGCCCTCTGCATTACCGTCCGCGTCTTTCCGCTGCGCCCTGGCTCCCTCTCGCTGGCACCGGCACTGACTGGCTGTTTCCTCAGTTCAGCTCTCGTCCCGGTCCTTCGTCTCCAGAAACTCCCCACCGTCCTCATCTCCTCCATCTCCACTTCAGCCAACGTCTTCACCGCCAGCCTGATCCTGCGGTCACCAGTCACTGTGCTTCCACGGATTCACTGAACTCAACTCTGCATTCAGGCCTTTTGCAGCCATGCTCGGTCTATTTGCGTCTCACCACCACCTCCGATGGATGAGAATGCGGCTATCCAGGTTTATCGCCGGGGTGACTGCTGACTCTCGAAATCTGACCGGTCGTGTTTGTCAGCGACGCAGCGAGGCGGTATGACGAGACGAGCGGCGAGCCTGAGGAGGGCAGGCTAGTGTACACACTACTGCCGGGCTAACGGACTAGCCAACTACCTAGTGTGCGGCTGCCCCGGGGCGCAGGGAAAAAGGAAGCATCCTGCCTGTGATCATCGATCAACCCGCATGCCTTTTCAGTCACGTGAGGCCTCTGCGGCCTATGAGAGCTCTCAAATTCACAGACTATCTTTTACTTTATCTCTTCCTGGTCCGCTGTTGGCCCGCTTGTGCGTCGGAAGCACTTGGTGGTGGGTGACAGGGCGGCAAGTTCGAGGACATGGTTGGTGGACAATACTGCGTCAACAGGGAACGGCCGGCGCTATAGGGCAGGTCGAAAGTCGAAACCTGTCTGTGCTTCGGGTACAACTCACAAAGACCTGTGCATTTTGAGAAATAATGTGCAGCGGTCTCAAAAGGAAGAGTGACGTGGCGAGACGAGAGGGTGTATGCGGCGCAGACACATCACAATTCACAATCTCCCTTTTTTGTGAATATTGAAGCAGAGCTACGACCACACAACTTCTTGGGATGCTTCACTGACTTCATCTGCCTGCAGGAAACTGATTCTGGGGTCGCCTATCTTATTTACTCCGTGTCCGGCCGGCTCCTGCACTCCGATCTGCTGCGTGAAGCCTTGGGGTCACACAGGGGATGTTGCTTAGTTTGTCATACCTTTCATCGCGTGATGCTATTTCATAGTGTCAGGCTCTGAAAGAAGTCTGGCTGATGCCTGACTCTGGGCATGGTGTTCGTTATCATTTGACCTCCCTCCCTCTTCCGGTGGTACGGTACCGAATGCGCTGCGGCAAATTCCCACTGCCGTCAGCAAGAAGAGAGCAAAGGATGGAAACCTCAACGCGTCATTGAACATTTTGCCCACTATCTTGGGTTGAAGAATATATCCGCAGTGTCGAAATTTCTCCAAGTCGACCGGAGGGTGGTCCGGTCAGCGACGCCAGACGGCCGCCGGTCGGCCATTATCCCAACTGACAAGTCGACAACCGCAGCCGCAGAATTATTGGGCCTCGCGATGATCCCACCGTTTCAAACCATCCAAAATCAGCCCATTTGCAGCTTCGGCCTATTCATGGCTTTCCCCAGTATCGAAACTCGAATTTTCGAGACGCACGCGAGGTCTCACCCGCTTTTCCATTGAACTCTCAGACTCAGAGTTACTCCTCCCGCTGCTTCGCAATGCAGCGATTCCTTAAATCAGCCAGCCCAGCCCGATCTCCCCGTATCGATGTGTCAGTGCGCATGCTAACAGCCATTGTATGCAATACGGTACGGGCCTGAGCGGAGCAAACAATCAGCATTTACCCCACGATTACCTGTCCCCTTCGGTCCTTCCCTACCCTTAGCCTTTTGGCTTCGCATCACTTTTTTCACGAAGTACTTTCCCGGGTGGTGTTTTCGGCTAGTTCCCTTCAGCGTATGCAAGGCTATCACTGACGAGAGAGTGACGGTGACCAACCTACTCGCCCGCTAAAACGTCAAAACGTCAAGAGCACGGAAGAAGCAAGTCCGCCCTCGCGTTCGCAATCTCGCAAATCGTTCCGGAATCGATCGATCGATCCCTTCCCCCCACTGACGGCCCAACAGTGGGTTTTGTATCTGTACTCCGTAGTTGCTGGTGTGGAAACGAATTCCGAGTCCCGAGGAGCTAGGTGTAGAGGCTACTCCGTAGATAGACAGGAGATACGAACTATTGTTGATTGAAGGAAGTAGTCTACCGTTCTTTGAACTGACGATCGGGATTTAATCACTGTGAGTCAGCGAGAGACTAGAGTGGGAGAGGTTTTCTGGAAACGGATATTGCGATTGTCGGGACTATTGGAGGATTAGGGGGCGCTTTCGTAGTTCATCTCGGGCTAACTATCGTAGGCCGAACCGCATTCGCAGTTCAAAGCTGGGTCTGCAAACTTGCTCACTCTCCGATTCAACTTGCGTCCTTGCTGTTAGTTGTCCAAGCTTCGACTCGGAACTTGAAAGAGACACGGAAACTGATTGGTTGTCTCGCGCCGACTGGCGCCATGCACTGGACATACGAGCTTTGTCACATATCTAAGTACTGTACTGTAGGCAGTCCTCATGTACACATCAACTCCCAGCAGCCTTCAGGACAACACTATCCACTCGTAATCTGCAATCTGGGTTGTTTGTCTTTCAAGGTACGGAGTACCGGTAATTACAATACAGAGTAACCTCTCAGCAATGCCTAGTTGCTCTCCAAGTCGGCCTCCCTCCAGTCATCCCATCTAACTAACTACCTTTCTAAATACCATGCCATGCTAACTTATAGCTACATACCATACCTACCCTACCGCTGTATCTTATCGAACCCGGTAGTTGCGGCGCTTCGCACCTTTCCCGCTGCCAAGTCTCGGAGAGGAAAGGGGGAAACAAGGCCCGGGGAGCATCGCTTAAGTAGGTAGGTAGGTACCCGCACGGGCCCTCATAGTTCACAGACTATCCTGGGCTCGTGTCCAGGTGGGCTTTGAAGTTTCGTTCACTTCTGTTCCTTAAGGTATAGTATCTGCAAGTTTCTATGTCGTAGAGTGGTAGTTACTCGCTACTCTCCCTGGTGGTTATATCTACTGTGCTCTGCCTGTTTCTTCAAGTCTTAAGACTAGTAGGTCTAGCCGAGGAAGGTACTTATTATCTTAAAGGAAGGAAGAAAGGACTAGGTAAGTTGCGCCTGGTAACAAAGTATTCTCCTTCAGTTAGACATGTGCGCCGACATTCAACATACAGTCTGTCAGAACCTTTCACCTCCGGCAAGTGGGAGTCGTATTCGAGATCGGGATTATGTTGCGGAGGGTTGGCCAATCTCAAGTTTACGTTTACTTGCCAACTATCTCTACTGGATTTACACAGAGCCGCAAGGTCTACTCTTGCTTGGACTGGGTGACAGAGCTGAACCATCCGTCCATTTATGCAGTAGATTAAGCACTAAATACTAGATACTAACTAAGATACTAAGGTTGGTAACGCGAGCAGATGCAGGGAGGCTTTGGCCGGGTGATTGAGTGCGTAAGGGCAGGGAGATGTGCCAGATACTCAGGGTCAGGAAACGCAAAAGGGTTACAAATGTAAGCAAATGCACGCGCGGGTGGGAAGAAAGTTGAAGCCAAGGGTATGTATCTCAATGTCGGGAATAGCGGGCAAAGCCGGTCCAAGCACGATTGTACCAATGCTCACAGGGCTCTTGAAAGAGGAAGGGGTGGATGTTAGGGTTATGGGATGAACATCGTGTAGCCAAACAAATAAGGCCAAGGATTGTGCTTTTCCTCCAGAAACAAATGTTCAAATGACAAAGTCAAAGCCGTTTAGGCTTTTTGAAGTCTAGTAAGTAACTATAGTGAATGCTGTACGAACGACAGCGGGTGGGTTTTCGAGAGCAACAGATATTCGACTGGTCGATCATGCATTCGGAAACGCATCAAGGACCTGCGCCATTTTCTTCGCGCGGATCGGATCCTCAACGAGGATTCCGCGCTGCTTCATGACCATGCACAGTGTATCAACAACTTTGTTGAATGACGAGACGGCGCCGCGCTCTTGTTTGAAGCGGACAAGGCTGAGGTTCGCTTGGCGACCATCTTCAATGACAGTATAGAAGTCTGCGGAGAATTCGGCGGGTCGAAGATGAAGAACTATAGCGAGGTTACCGTTAGTTATGTTTTATCTTGTGTGAGAAAATGCAGGAATGGTGCGGAAAAATACAGTTTGTCTCGCCAACCCGGCCGTAGATGATACTATTGGCTTTGTCAAGATGGATATCTTCAATCCCGTACTGTTGCCAATCTCGAAGCATCTTGTAGACTTCCTTGCGACCCTTAAGCTTGGATGTGTTGAGGGCTACGACCCGCGTGGCAGGTTTGAATTGGAAGACTCGGGCAAACCAATTGTTGCTTCTGGTTTTACCTCGTGGTCGGTGGGTCTGTTGAAGCTTGGAAGGACTCGAATGCTCGAATTGTTCGTCGTCGTCATCAAGGGGATGTTCAAGAAGAGGGTTCGTGGCTATTGGTTCGGGGTCTGGAGGTAAGAACAGAGTTAATAACATGCTCCTGTTAGAGATGACTTTTAGCTAACCATTCTTGTTTGTTTTTCTCTTCATGAACCTCCAGAATGAGCTCTTTGGTGTATCAGACGAAGCTTTGTGAGGCTTCGATTGGTCTTCTTGTGGTATATCTGTAACTGCTGGGGGGTAGACTTCATGAACGATGACTGTCGCGGAGCTGGGATGCAGAGGCTTGACCACCCTAGGTGTCTTCATCGCGTCCTCTTCGATGTTTTGAGACTTTCTGAACCACGACCACTTCTTATGGTCTGATGTTCGGTGGACGCTCCGTCGCGGCGATGCCGGATGTTCATCAATCGGATCCAGCTCACCCAGCGTGCGACAGTGTCTAGAGCTTGGCGGGATCCGAGAGGTGGAAGTATCATTCGTAATGGCATTAAGGCCTATATGACCTCCTTCGGTAGGGGTACGGGTCTTATTGATCGCCAACGGTTCAATATTGCCTATTGAATGGATGGAGCTTTGAGGTACCATTCGTATTGAGCGCTTTCCACGGCTAATGTCGCTTCGATGACTGCTTGCAGCAGTCGAGTTTGAGGCTTGTCTTCCTTGGTTGCAAGGACTCATTTGAGCCGCCCTATCCAGTGAGGCATTGAGCTCCTCCGATATAATTGAGAGCTGGGTGGGCTCCAGTGAGGACCCAGAGAATAGATCACTCATTGAGCTATAGGCACCCGCGCTATCGATTTCTTTCCCAGATGGCCTCGCCTTCTCTTGCTCAATTAGCCGGTCCAAATGACTGATGACTGTAGAGAGATATCCGGGGATATCTTTTGAACCTCCCTTAGTTGAGTGCTCAATGAGCCTGCGCCGAGTTTCTTCCAGCTCTTTGCTGGCCCGGGAGAACTTAGGTGATTCGGCTGGTATGTTACCTGGCAGGCAGATTGTCGAACTGCTGCCATCAATTTGATTGTTTGCTATTCCTGGACTCGCCATCGATACGGATGTGGCTGGCGTATTTGTGCCACTACAGGTAGTCTCCGTACAGGCGGTGGATATCGAGCTTCCATTGAAAGCTTCCTCGCAAATCTGGCTCAGTTCATGCGAGACTTTGCGTGTATCGTCACGCCAGATAATGTCTGAATGTTGCACTTTTCTCTGTACGCTGTTCTTGATCGCGACCCCAGATCCACGGACAACTGCTGGCTGAGCCGGTAACATAGGGCTACTCTGTGGGTCTGAAAATGGGTCATCGTCAGCCGCCGAGATGAGGCTGCCTTCACTTTGCTGTCGTCTTGAGCGGCCTCTCTTCGTATAAACCGACGTAGAGCTTTGCGAGCGGTTTCTGTTGTGGCGGAAAGCGACATTCCGCCTATAGCTTGTAGATCGCGGCGTTGATGCAGCATTCAGGGCACGGCGTGACCCAGCCAGAGACGTCCTGGACTGAAACGACTTAACGGAGTTGACCTTGGATCTCTTTTTTCGCACCAATGTGAACGGAGGGCTCTCTTGGCACTCTATCTCTTCCTGTTCGTCACCAAGAAAAGGGTTGGATGACGACACAAGTTCTATTTGAGCCTCTTTCGAGCTCACTTCCGGCTCATCTCTGTGTATGGTCACACGTGCGTACTGCGGTGATCTTTCTGGCGCTCGATTGAAAGGTGACCGGAACGGGTCGTAGCTCTCAACAGTTCCGGAAGACTTCGGTTCTCGTGTTGAGAGCTTACGCTTGCCGGTTTCCTTCACTGCGGGAGCTCGAGAGCGTCTCTGCGATCCGCCTTCTGAGCGATTCCGCAAATGCTTGGATAGTCGTGCCTGTCCTTTCGAAATGTGATGGTAGTCACTGGCTGCGTATTTGAGAGGCTGACCTTGATAGTTCTCCAATTGCTCGTTTCGAAACTTAACCAAAGCATGATAAAAAGTTCGCTCCTGAGTCGGTCTACAATCTTGTTAGCTAAAAGTCCTTATACCCTTTCACTGTACATGTCCACGGTACTTACTCAAGGCTCAGGAGTCTTTCAATGAGCTGCTCGGGCTTCACATCGTGCCACAGTGTTTGAAGGTTTCTCAAAAGGTCGACATCAATATCTTGTCTCACAACTGGCTCTCCGCAGTCTTGAGGTGTTAAAGGAGGTGCAGGGCCTAAATGATGGTTGCAAATGGCCTGGTGAAATTTCTCATACTTTTTGAGGAGCGGATGCCTCCAGATCTCCTTCATACTGATACGGTCGTCCGGCCTCTTCTGTAGAATTCGCTGGATAAGATCCGCTGCTTCATCGCTGATATTCGGAGGGATCATGTAATCCCCTTTTCGAACGAGCTGTAGGGTGGTGTGAAGATCTCCTCCATCAAAAGGGAGAAAGCCGGTGAGGAGTGCATACAGTATAATGCCACAACTCCAAATATCCGCTCTATCCCCCCTGTATTTTCGCCCGTAAATAATTTCAGGAGCGGCGTAATGTGGGCTTCCACAGGAGGTGTTGAGCCAGTGCCCCGCAGGTTGAAGGGCAGCCATACCAAAGTCGGCGAGCTTGACGTTGTGATCACCATCTAGTAAGATATTCTCTGGCTTTAGGTCTCGGTGGCAGATATTGAACCGATGGCAGTATCCAAGACCGGCTATTATTTGTCGGAACAGTCGAACAGCCTCTTCTTCTGGGAGTGGTCCATGATTGGAGACGTAGTCAAACAGTTCTCCCCCTTCCACGTATTCCAACACAAGATACCTATGCTCAATTTAGTCCTGTGTAGAGGGATAAAAAGTCAGGCCACTTACAACTCTCCTCGGTTCTCCCATACATCATACAAACTGATAACGTTTGGATGCTCGATGAGCTTCATAATGACAACTTCGCGTTCAATACCGGACGGCATCTGTCTTCCTGTGCCGATGAAGTTCCCCGCGTTCTTGTCCATAGCAGCAATGCTATCACTCTGCGAGATCGCGGCGCATTTCTTCGAGACGATCTTTATTGCCGCTGTTTGACCAGTAACCGCATGCTTCGCGAGCCTCACACGCCCAGTGGCCCCGCTTCCAAGAGTTCTGCCCAGCTGCCATGGTCCGACATGCGTTTTCCTCTTTCCCTTGCCTGAGATAATCGAGGCAGCCGACACGGCCGAACTGCGCTTGGATCCACCTCGAGAGTCGACTACTGGTGAAAGACAGTTCTTTTCAGCATTGTTTCGGGATGACAGAGGGCTATTCACGATAGACATAGGGTCGGGAGATGTGAAGTATTCGTCTCTCAGTGATCCTCGCTCAGTTGTTGGCGTGGCACAATTATTTATTCGGTTGCTAACGTCCGTAAAAGGTGAGCGCATCGTTTTGAATTCAGAAGTAGCCGTATCCTCCATTTCCTAACAAGACCCTAGCAAGCTCTAATTATTATTCTGGAAAGGCACATTGAGCTGTCGAAATCTGCTTCCCCTCAGCTTGGTCAGTGCCTGGCTGAACAATTCGGTCTGCGGACAGGGTAGACTGAAGGCCATCAGGTTTACTCACATCAAATCTAAACTATTAGTATATTATCGGTATAGGCAAGAAGCCAGATTTCTCGTGAAGTTGCTCTCGGCCACTGCCAGATTTGAAGGCGTGGGCAAATGGTGTCGGTCTATTCCTGGTCGTGGAGGGGAGGGGCCGTTAGTAGTCGTCAAGCGGGTGAGCACCGGATCGCAAACTAGAGACCGTCGACGGCCGAAAACGATGCAAGAGGCCTCTCAATTAGCTGTTTGGGCGGCACTGGGAATGATGGCAGCCGGTAAGAGGTCCAAGAAAGAATCTCAGAAAGAAGTGGTAATTTCCCGAAAAAATGCTGCCAAAAACATCCATAGAGTATCAAGACCCACCCAAGAACAAGCCTTTGAAATTGAGAACAGGCTGTGCATGCCACAGCGAGGTCAAAAGTTGTGGAATGGACGCGGGAAGGTGGTGTTGAAGTGTTGAGCTGTTTGTTTTGAGCAAGATTCCTCTAGTTCCCCAGACACTGCACGGCACACCATCTTCGGGAATGCGCTCCCAGCTGAAGTATGAACATCAATTCCCAAAGTCCTGTTATGACGACACTCCTGTTGAAGTTTAGTGGGGGGCTCTTCTCTTCAAGCATACTCCAGATCTTCTATCAAAATCGTTCTTCTAGAAACTATATCGTCAGCCAGTGTTACTGTTACTTGATCTATACTCATCGTTAGCAGTCTAGCAGTGATATTTAATCTCCGGCATTAAACAGCTTAGCAATAAACAACTTGACTAGAGATTTCATCAGTTCAGGAGAACATCAAATATGCCTGTATTTGATCCCTAGCACTCATACTTCAAGGACGCTGTATAAGAATCAATAACATGAGACTCCGAACCAGGAAATCAACGCTTACCAGCTTTCTGACAAGAGATTCTCTGACACTACTCAATTTTCCTCTGATTGAAGCACAGGGGTGAATATGTTCAATTCTTAGTAGCCAAGGGAGAAGGGATGGAAGTCCAAGTATGTGAAGCATACCTACTCAGAATGCCGAACATTCCAAGTAGAAAGCAATCGCCGATAAAAGGCACAGTCCGCTTTCCCCATATCATTGATAGGAAGATTGATAGCACAGTATAAACTTCTGGCAGCCAGATGGCCAAGTGATTAGAACATCACCAATGTTCCTCCCCAATCTCAACATCCTCAACATCAACACCATCCACAAACCACCTCCCCTCGCCGTTTCCATCCGGGCCGAGAAGAATGTCATTTCCGCTCATCATGCGCTTGCACATCTTTCCCGTCTCCCTGTCAAATGTCCAGTCTTCAAGACCGTAGCACCGCTTCCACCGCATAGAATCATCAGCATCCTGAAACTCATACCAGAATTGTACGGCAATTCGGTCGTCAGTAAAAGAGAATAGTTCTTTGCGTAGCTTGTAGTTCTTTTCACGGTTCCATTTTGCGGTCAGGAAACGGATGATCTCGTCTGTGCCAGAGAAGAACGTTGTGCGGTTGCGCCAGATGCAAGTTGGTGTGTATGCCTGTGCAACGCGGACTGCATCTCTAGATAATTGTCAGTATCAACATACATCTGAAGCAGTGGATCAAGCGGTGAAGTGCTAAGCTTTCCATGATTTGGTGGACTTCAAGATGTGCAGGCGCGTGTGTAGGCAATCAGCAAGGGATGGCCTCCAACAGTTTCTGAGTCCATGGGTCACATGCCTCCATCCCGAAATCAGAAAAGTGTAGCAAAAATCAAGCATAGAAAACTCATAAGAGCGATTGAAATGTGCAAACGCTGAGGGATGCTGGAATTTTAAGGAAAGCTATAGTGTTGCTCTTACTGGGTGTTCCACAGATTCTGAGCTGCTTTGACTTTCTTTCGTGCTGTTTCTTCTGTGAAAGGAGGCTTGACGTCCGCCATGATTGATTCAAGATTTTTCTACTCCCGATCGTACTAGGAAAGTGACCGAAGAATTTGCAACAAAAGAGGGGTCAGATTCGTGCTACTCCAAGAGTGTCATGTATATAAGCTTCATCACGTGCCAAGCCTTATGCACCTCATCTTTAGCACCATATTGGAGCTTGCTAGGCCGCACGGCCTGCGGGTGTGGTTGGTGGAAAGTATTTTGAATGTACTCTGGGGTTTAATGTTATTCGAAATCATCCATATACTGATTGCTACTGAGACGGAGAGCGTTTTGTATCTTCGGCTAGCTAGCCCAAAATATATATTTGTTACACATTCTGTAACCCTGTTCAAACATGATGGTCTCCCTTAGCAGAGAGTGAGTTTGACAGTCACAGATCGCCGCTAAATCGCTGCCTGTCTAGACCTTTATCAATCAGTAATCGATCTCAGAGCCGCCCCTATTAGCATGATGACTGTACAGGTCCGCCTCGATCGACGGAGGCGAACATGACATATTTTTGGGATAATTATTGCCATCATGCTTGACAAATTAGAGCGATCGAAGATCTACCACTCAAGCCGCCTTGGAAATTAGCCACCTGAGAGAGCAATTGGAAATCTTATCAGATTTCAATAACCGAGTCCTAGATCCGATGCCCGGCTCGGAGTCGACCTGAATCCCGGTGGCGAGCTTAGGCAACCACGGGCACCAATTACCGAATCAACCAGACCACCCATATGTCTATTCTTCTGTTTCTATAGTCTATAACAAAGTATGGGTTGAATTATGATCACTAACGGACAATGCCTCACGCCTCGGGAGGGTTTCGGAGGCTTCCGAGTGGATTTCGGTGGTGCTTCGGGACCTGCACGTGTATTCTGCCGGTCCCAGGCGGGGCAAATGGGCTAATATCAGGCGGTGAGAAATAAATACTACTACGATTGGGTAGATAACGGACGGCGGTGTACTTGCACAAAAAAGGCAGGCAAATGAGTTTTCGCGCCTCAGGCTTGACGCGACGAGGAGGGGTAAACTTGGGGATCTTCCTCATGTTTGGGGACCTGGATAGAACCTTCGACCCGTCCTAACCTGTGCCAACTTGGTGAGGAATCATTGGGTCAATGCTGCCTGATAGGCCCACTCGCCTTGAGGCCAGTGGAAGGAGAGTGGAAAGTGCGGTGTGAATACTGTACATTCGCGTCCAGGTGCATGCAATCTCTACAGGACAAGGCCATGCGGACTAGGTAAATGCCGGAATCGGGCGAATTGAGGGTAGAATGGCCATGGAAGAGTGAGTAGTTTTGGTGGTCTGGCGATTGCACACGGACGTTGCAGATTAGTCAATGAGGGGGGTCTAGATAACTAAGATAATCTGGCGGGGCATCAGTCTCGGGCGGTCTTTCTTGATAATACAGGCAGGCGAATCGAAGGGATTCGCTCGGTATCCTTCTGCTTCGGATCACCTTACCAGACTATGGCGCATCTGCAGCCCGGAACTGCGCCATTCGCTCCCTTTTTTCTGGACGGCGCCATCTCCAACGGCAACTCTGGCACCTGTACCTATTTAATACCCGCTTCCCCTCCACTCCTGCTCTCACCTTTGCTTTCCTTCAATACCCGTGTTATCAATTCACTACCATCTCACTTCATTCTCTCTTAACCTCTTTCGTCAAATCAACAACCACTACCATCACAATGTCTGGACTCAAGCAGGGCGACAGCTTCCCCAACGACGTTGTCTTCTCGTAAGTTTATCCTCTGCTGAAGTCATGCCATGGAGGACCTTAGACCTCGGACTAACACTCACTTTTCCGCAGCTACATCCCCTGGTCTGAGGAGAAGGGCGAGATCACCTCCTGTGGTATCCCCATCAACTACTACGCCTCCAAGGAGTGGGCCGACAAGAAGGTCATCCTCTTCGCCCTCCCCGGTGCTTTCACCCCCGTCTGCTCTGCCCGCCACGTTCCCGAGTACCAGGAGCGTCTCCCTGAGATCCGCGAGAAGGGTGTCGACGTTGTTGCCGTCCTCGCTTACAACGATGCTTTCGTCATGAGCGCCTGGGGCAAGGCCAACGGTGTCAAGAACGACGACATTGTATGTTTACACTTCCTCCAATTCTCCCAAAACCGCTGCTAATCAGTTCTAGCTCTTCCTTTCCGACCCCGAGGCCAAGTTCTCCAAGAGCATCGGCTGGGCTGATGAGGAGGGCCGCACCAAGCGTTACGCCATCATCCTCGACCACGGCAAGGTCACCTACGCTGCTCTCGAGCCCGCCAAGAACCACCTTGAGTTCTCCAGCGCCGAGACCGTCATCAAGCACCTGTAAATCATCGCTACGAAACGATAGACCGGATGTTTAATAGACTACGTTTGTTCCGTCGGTGGGATAATGTCCTGCAACGACCAGGGATTCATCTAGAATAGACCTTCCGCATATAGAGGAATACAAACAAATTACGACGCCATGAAACATATTAATCTCTAACTTATAGTTTACTACCTTGTACTCCGTAAAGTGAATCAAGTGGAGTTCATCACTGTCTCAAAGCATCTTGTCCGATAACGTTACGATGCTAGCCTGAAGATAACAAGAACCAACACCAACACCAAGAACCGCGGCCAAAGTAAGCTTAATATTAATCTACCCCATCTTCCACACGATCTACGACAATCCAAGCGCAGCCGAGCAGTTCCCCTCCTCAAATCGCTCATTCCATTGGTTCACGACAAATTGTGTGCATTTTTCTCGGCCGGGAGGGATGACGCGCTAAAAAGTTTCCATTCACGCGGAATCCAGACCCGACTCGGAGGTTCGAAGCAAGCTCGCCAAAGCTTCAAGATCGACAGCTAACTAGCTAGCTAGCAACTTTCTACGGCCGTCATCCTCGCAGTCGGCGGCTAGCTGTACTCTTCTTGCCGCACGGTCATCATGGCCTTTAACCCGTCTGCGAAGCGCAAGCCTGCGTTCGCCGGCCAGCAAAATTCCGCGGCTGCCCGCAAGCGCGCAAAGAACATTGATGCTCGGTCACTGGCTGTGCAGTCTTCCGAAGCTGCGCTTTCTGCTACGGGGGAATTGGATGTCGCGGCTTATTTGAAGGCGAGAGAGTTCGAGATTCGGGCTCTTGAGTCGGGGATTCAGCGGTCGAAGTCTGCGCTCACTAGTCGTGCGTTTCAGCAGGTACCTCGGGCGCTGAGGAGACGGACTGCGAGTCATAATGTGAAGAGGGTTCCGGCGAGGCTGAGGGCGAGGGCGAAGAGGGAGGTATGTTTGTTTCAGCTCCTTGTTCCTATCGCTCATTATGAGTTGGCATTTCTTCGGCCTCCGTGCTAACGCTCAAACGGAGTACTAGATGATTGAGGATAACACACCGACCGTTACTGCACGTCGAAGAAAACCAACGGAGATTATGCGAATCCGCCTCGAGACTGCCCGACGCCTACAGAACCTCAATTCGAAATCCAAAGCCAAGCGGGCCGCATCAAAGGCGAAGCAAAAAAAAGAAGATGATAAGACCTTGGAAGAAAAAGGAAGCCACCCGTTTACGATTGCGCCGCGAGTCCCGAAGATCAAGAAGTATATGCTCTCACGCCCAGCGCCACCAGAGTCGAAATACAAGAAGCGGCAGCGGCTGAAGACGTGGCTTCCAACGCACATGTTCCATGCAAAACGCGCTCATCTGGCGACGTCGAAGGATCCGCTGTGGAGGTTTGCCGTACCCTTGTCGCCGACAGAGAAGAGCTATAGACCTACGCATCGGGCGAGTGGTGCTCGGGGGGCTGTGGCATGGGACATGAGTTATATCTCCACAATTCAATTAGAGGGCACGGATGCTGGTCTAGAGGCTGTTCTCAGAGCCGTGGGAGTGGTGGGAGAAGATGCCTGGGGCGCGAAGGGAAAGAAATGGAGGACCGGTTCGAGAACGCTCGGCGGATGGGTATACGAATCCGAAGGCCAACGGAGACCGATTGCACCCGTTACTCTTATACGCTGTGCTCATAAAGTTGCTGAAGATGTGGAGATGACAGGCGCAGATGGAGAGACAAGCGACAAAAGCAAGCCGGCAAAGCAGCCCAGAACGAAACTGTTTATCAGAGTCCATCCATCGGCTTTCTTGCGGCTTTGGAACGAGCTCTTAGCGCCAGCGAAAAAACATAACCCTCCAGTGATGGTTGAAGATCTCCGCTTCGAGATTGGCAGCATCGATATCACAGGTCCAGGGTCCACAGAAGCCCTGATTGCAGCTTTACGTCCACTGAACATTGATGCTAAAGCGACAACAACAGACAGCCTAGAGGCCACATGGAATGCTCTGCTAGGGGTTACGAATCCCTCATCACTACCACAGAACGCGGTTCTCTCATTCTACGCTTCCGACCCTCGCCTACACTTTCCGCCCAAAACACTCAAACCTTCCTTCTCCGAGGAAAAGATGCAAAACTTAGCCGTGCTGCTGTCAACTTGGCCCCCCGACAAGAGCCCTGACCCCTCCGCCATCTTCGACCGACCTACCCGATTAGCTGCCATGCGCGATCTACCCAGCCAAAAGAGCATTAACAGACGACGAACAGAAGCAGGACCAGGAAATTATCCCGCCCCACAAGAGTCTGATCCGAAAATACCAATTCTCGCATTCGCAACTAGAGCCGGCCCGCAGCAGAAGAATAGCAACTCACTGGGCACTTGGACGATTCTTCTCCCATGGAGATGTGTCTCGCCAGTCTGGTATTCCCTTATGTACTACCCGCTCTCAAGCGGAGGCAATCTGAGGTTTGGTGGATTGAAAGAGCAGCAACAACTGGCCTTCGAGGCGGGTCAGCCGTGGTTCCCTGGTGATTTTCCAGGTACCCGCGCAGGTTGGAAATGGAACCTCCGGGAACGCGAAGCAGCAAAGAAAGAATGGGAGCGCAAACCAAAGGGTCGACGAGTTGAGTTCGACACCCTTGACCTGGGCAATGGCCAGAAAGGTGAAATTGGCCGTGGCTGGGCTTGCGACTGGGAGAGGCTGGTTCAACCAGACAACGAGGTCTCGAAGAACGAAAGCCCTCCAAGCGTTGCGCCTCAAAAAGACCAGTCCGTAGAAACAACAAATCTCAAACCAACCGAAGCACAACCACAAAACCAGACAGGCAATGACACCGAACCACCCTTAAATATCTGCCATCTGCCATACACCCAAGCAAACTCATTCCTCACCAGCTCATCTTTCTCAATACCAGTCAACCGTTCCTTCCTTGCAACCGTCAAACTCACCCTCCATTCAACCGGCCACCCAGCGCCCCGCGCACGCATCTACCGTCTTCCAACAAATAACCTAGACCTTCGCCAGAAATGGCTCTCTTTAGCCTCCAAACCCATCACTGGCACCACTTTGAAATCGGTGGCGAACAAGAGCACGTCTAACGAAGACGCAGAGACGGCCCGCCAACGCCTCGCCGCATCTCTCATCTCTCCCTTGGACCAAGCTTCCAGACAAGACGTACATCTACCTGTTCCACTTGAAGATGATATTATTGGGTTTGTGACCACGGGAAACTATAACCTAAGTGAGGGTAAAGGAACAGGGATTGGGTCGATCTTGATCTCGAAGGTTAGAGATGCGCCGACGAAGCAGAATACGCCGAAGGGTAGAAAGAAGGGCAAGAAGGATGGCAAGGAGAGGTATATGTGCATTGTAAGGAATGCGGGTGAGAAAGTCGGCAGGTTAGCTGTTTGGAAGCTTGTGTGAGCGATAGTTATGTTCTGCCCTTGGGATCCCGAGATGCGAGAGAGGGAATGATTTATATATGATACCTGTCGAGTACTTACCTAGACGGCTTTGTTTGCGCTGTTTCCACTGCTCTTACTTGAAGCAGGCGAACCCACATTTATACAAAATACACACGAGACTTGAGACGCAATGCAATCAATATAACCTCAAGTATAAATGGTAGGTATACAAGTAATACAGCCCAACAAATCTATTTTCGCAAAGTTCACACACACTTTCTCTTTCCCAGCTACAGCGGTACGGCATTACCGCATCCGCATAGCAACACCATATCAGATTCCGTCAGAAATCAACCAACGATCCGATCCACAAACCCCTCCTCGAGCCTCGCAACCTCCTTCTTAAACTCCGCAACCTCCTTCCAACAATCCAATGGCCGTCGATCATGCAACCTCAAGCAACTAACCACACTCGCCTGCGCCTTCTTCACACCCTCATCAAGCTCACCCAGCTTCTTCCGCCCCTCAAGCTTCGCCCTCAGCTCCTCAATCTCACTGTTCACATTCTGCCGGCTCAACTCCCTGTTCACGGGGACAGCGGCGGCACCGGAAGTCTCCGTAACAGCAGCCGGGAGCACAGGGTCGTATTCCCGTCCAGCAAAGGGGATCCGGGGCGCGTCGAGGTCCAGAGAGCCCGCTGGGTAGCTGACAGCTGGTGTGGGGTTGACTGTGGATGTGGAGGCGCTGGAGCCGGTGTCTTTGACTTCTTCAAGACGCTTCTGTATCTCAGCGAGGGTTTGTTGTTCGCGGGCGCGGAGGCGCTCGAGTTCTTTGGAGACGCGGGCTTGGATTTCGAGTTCGAGGGTTTTGGCGCGTGCGGAGTCCGTCTGGTTATTCATGTTAGAATAAGAGGTCTTTGCAGTTCTACCGGAATATAAGAGTGGAGGCGTACTTCGGTGTTTGATTGCAGGCCTTCGACGAGGTTGGAGGAGAATTGGATGGGGGAGTTGCTGTGATATCATCCGTTAGCTATGTTTCGTCCTGGTTTCAACGACTGGATGTTTCGGTATTCGGGGAAATAGGCGCAATTGAGATGAGAAATAGCACAAGGTACAGCTCTCTCAATGGTCTCTTTTGACCGCTGCCTCCGATGAGCCTTGAGGTGAGATCCATACCTCTCAAAAATGTGTTTTGAGCCAGCCGAGGCCTCAGGCTTTGAGCTGCCGGCGCCCATGGTGTGCTATTCTTGATGGATATCTTGAGGCCCCTGATTTGAAGAGTAGACAAGGTTCGCAATATCGACTAGAAACGCGCCGCAATGGGTATTATGGAGGAATTGGTGAGCTTCTCGAGTCCTCGAGGCCTGCGCATGAGGTTGATGCCGCAGCCGATTTCCGCCGGAGAATGTCACGTGCCAGAACGCAGGATTACATAAGTACTTGGGATTTCGCTACAAAATGATCTTCCAAGTCCTCTTTACAAGGTCCTGGTTCTGTTGCCAGCATTTTCAATGTTATCTGCTGATATCCAGGCCGCTCAATACTAAACGGACAGCGATGAGTCCTGAGATCGTGATTTGCGATATGCGCGAATCCTCGAAGACCAGGCTGGTCTCGTGCTCTGACCGGCTACCATTGGCTAGCATTGTGAACTCCTGTTTGTCCTCAAAAGCCTATCCATTGCATTGTTTGGACTTTCAGTACCTGAGGCTGGATGTTGGCACACTCAACGGGGTTGGCCATACGCATCTTATGCAAGTGATGCGTCTTGATGCGACTTCGCTGATACATGCCCCGGCCTAAAACCACCAAGAACAGCTAGACTAGTTCAAGGTATCACGGAGGAGTCTCCGGCGGTTGAGATTAGAGAGTGAGCGATGGAGTGTGGCCATTGGAAAACGCCGCTGAAGTGTCACCGTGTCAAAGCCATGGCAGACGAACACTCGTGGCACCGGCTGCACGTCAGTCTGCCAGGCATGTCATCCGAAAGACAGCAAAGTAGCATGGCGGATAGCTGCATTTATCTTGCCAAGTTGAAGGCAGCTTTCACTAGAAGCATCCATGTCTTCTTTTCGTTTTCTTTCTCCGTCCCCTGCCCCAATCCTAACCATTGTTTCTCACCGGTGAAGCCAGAGCCGAAGCCATCCCCACTGTGTTTCGTAGCGTCATAGATGAGGGCGATGGAGTCGCTTTGGCCTCCTCCAATCTTGCCGGGTTTGGGAGCCTGCAAGCAACGCCAGGCACGGAGAGGCTACGAAAGATCCCGAAGAATGAAATGCCTCAGAGTATCTCGATCCCGATGATAGGCCGTGTCCGGGAGCATGGGCGTGGACGAGGTTGCAGAAATCAGAATGGAGCCCCGCCAGCCCGAGTCTCTCGCCAACAACTCTGACCTCATCGACCCCTCCGTATCCATGAATTAATTATCTCGGCCTTGCTTCACTTTTTCCCCGGCCATGAATTAATATTCTGAACTTCTCCTCGTTTTATTATTATTATTGTCCTTATTATTATTTTTCGCCTCTTCCCCAGAACCTCCTCCCGCATTGCCCCTCCTTGCTTCCCCTCATCTCTCTCCAGCTCAATCATCACTCTACCCCTCTGACTTTTTCTCTACATCCAGTTGGTAAGGCTCTTCCTCATGAATATTATAAGTGGATTCGTGATCTCTGTTGCTGACTTGTTTTCTTTTTCCAGTCTTCCGCAACCATGTCTGCTCTGGTAGAAGAGGCTGTGCGCATCGCGGGCCAATTCGAATACTCCGCGGAAGAAGTGCAACGAGGAGTGAAGGAGTACATCAGGGAGATCGACGAAGGGCTGTCTGAGGAGGGCGCGACTCTGAGCCAGATCCCAACGTTCGTGACATCCGTGCCCAATGGAACTGAGAAGGTATGGGATACGGTCGATTTTCAGACACGAAGGGGCTCTGACAATTGTAGGGACTGTACCTGGCTGTCGACCTGGGAGGCACCAACTTCCGGGTGTGCTCTATCGATTTGCACGGCAACAACAACTTCTCTCTCACCCAGTCCAAAATCATGATTCCCCGCGAATTAATGACGTCAGGGTCGTCAAAGGAGCTCTTTTTGTTCCTCGCGCGCCAGATCGAGTCTTTCCTGCGCATCCATCACAATGAACATTTCGAGGCTCACCTAAAACGCAAGGTCGCGGCCAAGGAGGAAGATCTATTTGATTTGGGATTCACATTTAGTTTCCCTGTGCGCCAATTGGGAATCAACAAGGGTACGCTGATTCGTTGGACGAAGGGCTTTGATATTCCCGATGCGGTGGGCCAGGACGTTTGCGCGCTCCTGCAGGATGCCATTGATGAGTTGAACCTACCCGTGCGCGTGGCCGCGCTTGTGAATGATACCGTCGGCACTCTCATGGCTCGTTCATATACATCTCCTGGCGAGACTGGGACATTCCTCGGTGCCATTTTCGGAACAGGCACCAATGGTGCTTACGTCGAGAAGCTGGACCGGGTCACCAAGATGGGGAAGATTGAGCACTCGGACTACGACAAGTCAACTGGTGAGATGATCATCAATGCGGAGTGGGGTTCCTTCGACAACCACCTGAGCGTGTTACCCAACACAAAGTATGACCAGCAACTGGATGCCGATAGCAACAACCCTGGTATCCAAATGTTCGAGAAGCGCGTGTCGGGTATGTTCCTGGGTGAAATTCTGCGCTTGGCTCTGCTAGACCTGCATAACAACAAGTCCCTGGGTCTTTTCAAGTCCAGCTCGTCATCAGATGTTTTCATCCCCGAGTCATCCTCCTTCTACCGACAATGGGGCATTGACACGAGCCTTCTGAGTCTGGTCGAGGCCGACAAGAGCAAGAACTTTGAGCAGATCAAGTCCGCGCTGAAGGACCACTTGAAGATCGAGCGACCAAGCGACAACGACTGCAAGGCGGTTCAAACGATTGTCCATGCTATTGGAAAGCGTGCCGCTCGTCTGGCTGCCGTTCCTCTTGCTGCCATTCTAATCTCCACCGGCAAGCTGCAAACTGATGACCTGGTAGATGTTGGTGTTGACGGAAGCTTGGTCGAGTACTACCCCAACTTTGAGGGATACCTGAGGGAGGCTCTCCGCGAGGTACCTGAGGTGGGTACATCCGGGGATAAGAAGGTGCGAATCGGTATTTCCAAGGATGGCAGCGGAGTCGGCGCGGCTCTAATCGCCCTTGTGGCAAGCAAAGAGGGCACGCAACGCCCACAATGATTATGATTGATATACCGTGACGACCCTTTTCTTCTCTTGTTCATACAATGCCTCTTACCATTTCTCTTATATCTCTTCTTCCTAAAACTTGTGTATGTGATCTGCAGCAACTGGGCTCCTTACGTATCCCCAGCGCTAGCAAAAGAGACACTTGGTATTGCAAAATCGAAATGTATCATTATCATTATAATTCGGACTATGACATCTTGCCACACAGTCTGGAGCACTTTATCTGTCTGCACGAGAACTACAGGCTGCATGTCGCACGACCGTCACCCCCAAAGCGTGCAGGCGCATGATCGAAATCAAAAACCAGCTAATGACCCTTCAAAAATTACCACATGCATGCATCGGGGCCTGATCTGAAATATGACTTCAGATGGCGATTTGCTGGAGGTTGTTCATGCACAGTAATAGCCCAGAGTAAAGGATAAATCAGCTCATGGAGCAATAATACTTAAGCAAAGGAACTGGCAATCCCTGTCACTGCAGCTGCAGAGATGGCCTGCGGAGTTTCTCTCAATGGATAGCTCCGCGACACTACCCTACCCCTATCCAGAGAGTGTTCGATCCTTTTTCCCTCATCTTACGAAGGCTACATGATTTCGTTCCGAGTCGCATTGCTCTATTCAATTTATAAAACTCACTATAGATATCTATAAGCTTCACTGCCGATACTATAGAGAGGCTCTTTGCCATCTGCCGCTTGATTATAAGACCCTGGAGTTGACCTTCGGGCTCTGCAGCCATCCGGCGACCTCAACTTTCCATCCCCCCTTCGTCAAACTCTAACTTCTCGCTCATTGACCCGATTTCAAGGGATCCAATCACTCGATCTCGAACAAGCCAACAGGCTCAGCTCGCTTCTTGAGACAGAAAATGGAGTCATCGCCTCCAACCTCTCCGGTAACCGAACAAACCCCGCAAACCGAGCCCACAGTATAGCCAGTTCTATGCACCCTAGCTGAAGCCGCTGAGCTGTCGTTCGCATTCAAGATCAACCAATTGAAACTAGCCATCAGTTCTTGCCTCGAGTATCAAGCACAAAGCTCAAATAACGGCGGACATATTTCAGTCCGGTCTAGACGAATCTCAGGGGGCCATTGCGGCGCTACGCAGTGCTTGTTCTCAATGGAGAGCATCAAGTTGCAGATCTTCACGAACTCGAGGGAGTGTGAAGTAACATGAAGGAGAATGAGAATCCAACCCGGGGTTGCAACTTCCGAACTCGGGACATAAAAGATATTACTCACAGCCTGCGGTGGCATCATTGGCCTTCGGGAGGATTATGAACAGTGGGCTTGAGTTGTGACTGCTTGTGCAACACACGATAATTCCGGCTAGGGCATACAGCGTACGGGGTTGGGGGAAGCGACGTCAGGCGCGAGATGATGAGGCGCGGAAATATTGGCCGTGTTACCCTATTGAAAAGTATAACCCTCGGGTTTGTCCTTCCTGGCCACCATAACTCTGTTTGCTGGAAGAATTTTTAATCTCAACACCAACGACCTTACAGACTCCATCCCCAGACTGACACTGAGGTTCTAGCACTACTATCGTTTTTGAGTCAACGCCCTCGTTTACAAGTCGTTACAACACTCAGCATGACTACCACTCCCGAGGGATGGGAACTGGAGGATGTCGTTCTGGAAGAGAACGTCAAGAAGAAAACCAGCAGTACCCCGTCATTTGAGAAAGCCAGCACCCTGGCTAGCACCCTGGCTGGCACTCCACCGAGGCTTAGTCCCTCTCCAACGTCAAGGGTAGAAGAAACAAACCATGCAGATGAGGAGCCGGAGCCCAAATACCCAAGTCTATTCAAGCTCGTTTTGATCACTACAGGGCTGTGCCTTGCCGTCTTCTGCCTGGCACTTGTGAGTAGACACTTGAAAGAGCTGAGAACTGTTTCAACTTAACTTGATACCCAGGACAACACCATCCTAACAACTGCAATCCCGAAGATCACGGACGACTTCCAATCCCTATCCGACGTTGGTTGGTACGGAAGTGCATACTTCTTAACGACGTGCGCTTTAACTCTAGTGTTTGGCAAGCTATACACCTTCTACCCGATCAAATGGACCTTCCTCGCCGCACTCGGTTTCTTCGAACTGGGTTCGTTGATATGTGGTGTTGCGCCCAACTCAGTGGCTTTAATCATCGGGCGCGCGATTGCTGGTATTGGAGCAGCGGGCTTGTTTGCGGGTGCTATCCTCATTATCTCGCAGTCTGTACCCCTTCGACAAAGACCTATATACACCGGTGCAATATCTGGCATGTACGGCATTGCCAGCGTGGCCGGCCCTCTAATGGGAGGTGCATTCACCGACCATCTCTCATGGAGGTGGTGTTTCTACATCAACTTGCCTCTTGGTGGACTAACTCTAGCATTTATCCTCTTCTTCTTCAAGACTAAGGAGTCTGTCAAGACGACAGCTTCATTCAAAGAGCAGATCTCTCAGATGGACCCTCTAGGGTCGCTCTTCTTCATGCCGGGAATCATCTGCTTGCTACTTGCGTTGCAATGGGGAGGGTCAGAGTACGCCTGGAATAGCGCTCGCATCATCGCCTTGTTCGTCGTCTTTGGGGTGCTTATAGGCATATTCATTATCGTCCAGTGCTTCTCAGGCGATAATGCCACTGTTCCGCGCCGCGTATCCAAGGACAGAAATATCTGGGGCGCGTCACTCTTCGCCGTCTGTCTTGGTGCCTCGTTCTTCACAATCCTCTACTTCGTACGTCCCTTTCCTTCCTTCTCCTTCCAATCATCCACACCACCAAACTAATAGCACACAACCAGCTCCCCATCTGGTTCCAAGCAATCAAAGGCGCCTCTGCGACAAAATCCGGCATCATGAACCTTCCCATGCTTCTCTCCTCCGTCATCTTTGCTATGCTCTCCGGCGTCTTTACTACCTACACTGGCTACTACACCCCGTGCATGTACATCTGCCCAATCCTAATGACCATCGGCGCCGGCCTCCTCACGACGTTTACCCCCCACACCGGCAGCGCAGAATGGATCGGTTACCAGATCATTCTCGGTTCCGGGATCGGCCTTGGTCTCCAGCAGCCCCTCATGGTCGTCCAAGCCACCCTCCCAAAAGAGGATATCCCGACCGGAACAGCACTCATCATCTTTGCTCAGACGCTAGGCGGAGCACTGTTTATCTCGGTTGCTGAAAATGTCTTCCATAACCAGCTTATCAAGAATCTGATATCCCAGGCGCCGATGGTCGATGCGCATGCTGTTGTTAATGTGGGTGCCACGATGATTCGCCAGGCTGTGCCGGCGGAGGCGCTACCTGCTGTGTTGAGTGCGTACAATGACGCGCTTACGCAGACGTTTTATGTTGGGGTTGCGTTGGCGGCAATTACACTGCTGGGGGCGCTGCCTGTGCAGTGGGTTTCGGTCAAGGGGAAGAAGATTGTTGTTGCTGCTGCTTGAGTTCTGAATTTCTGGATTTTTAATCTTGAATCGTGGGGTAGGACTAATGCGGGTGTTAGAATAGGGGTTAGAATAGCTCAATTGTTTGACTGTTAGTTGAGAAGTGGCTGAATGGGTGCTCTTCTCTCCAGTCTTTTCTCCAGATGTTCAATTTACACTTTTTTAGTTACCCAACGGTGCCACAGCCAGATCAGTATGCAAGCCGTTATCGGAAAGCAGTGTCTAACGTCTGCACAGGTTTCTTTGCATGCGGAGTACTGAGATCGGTCTAGATTGCGACTAGGATAGGAAGTAGGTTATACCCTCGCTCGATAGGTGTAACACCGGATGGTGTAGAGGCAAACTAAATCTCCATTACCAGCTGTTTGTGCAGATCGGGCATCCGTGTCTGTCCAACCCTCCTAAGATGGAGTCCATCAGTTTGAGTCTTTAAGATTAAGATATACCGAGGCTTGTGTTTATTTATGAAGTGGTAGGGTATTTTCTTTCCATCTTGTCTTTCAGAGTGGCCGGCCTTTGGTGAACCTTCGATCAAATCCGTCGATATTCAGCTTTTCTACGTTTCTAGGGTTCTAATATCAATTGATATCTTGAAAGTACAGATACCCCAGGGCCATGTCAACTCCTCCAGCGACCCAAAATGATATAACAGCGCGTAGAGCAGCAGATCTTCGATTAACATTCTGGATGGGCTAAGCAACACACTAGCCGGATGCTGCACTAAGCAGGGCGTTCTTAGCTATGAGATTCAACGTCTAAGCCTCTAAGGTACCATCATAGTGGATACGGTGAGTGGGTACGGAGTACTCCATGAGTCCATATAAGAATGGATCAACAATCCCCAGTCTGCCTCTTGACAATTCACATCAAATATTCAAAGAATATCTTTTTGAAGCCCTGCTCTACCTCTGCCACTAGATGTCTCAAATCCCCTCCCGGTCTGCGGACGCAGAAGAAGTCCGCAACTATATCCGTCATGCCCTCATAACCAAATACCAGGCAGATAAGAGCCTCGCTGAAGAAGCTGCCAGTTCCTGGCGCTTAGGCCGGGGCCGCGAACTCCACGATCTATCGCTGGAGTACTTCCAGCAACTACTGGGGGTGGAAGTCGGGCTCTGTGTCTTTGCGAGTGTCTGTGAGGATCAGAATCAGGCTTGGGAGCGGTCGCTCTTGGGGAATATTTGCAGCGGTCAGTTGTTTCAAACTGGATATTCTAGCGAACGGATTGACTAATTTTGCTCTACTTTTTTCTTTTATCAGGGATGCTCTATGGCTCGACTGGATCAGTGCTTTTTTCTACAGCTCGAATTTTTTTCGGACATTCACCTTCGTCACTTTGTAAGGAATCACTAACTATCCCACTCACTCCTCTTACCTTAACCTACCCGCGGCACCGCTAATCATGAAAAGCATACTTCTGTATACTATTTTTCGGCGCATCTCTCGCAACAGTCGGATACTCCAGACCGAAAACAAACACTATTTTTGTCATTTCGGGATTGGTTCAGGTTATCTGTGCGGTGGTTTTGCTGTGTGTTCGGAGGTTAAGCCTATAGACCGACTACACAATACATCAATCATTGTAGTGTATACAACATCACGAGAATGATAAATCTGCCTTACGCCGCTCGGAGTACGTACTGTACGATCATGTTGGGATCGTCTTTATGAGCCCCATGATGATGATGCGACACTCATTGGAACCCAGTGTACATTATACAAACTACCCAAAGCAGGTTCCATTCCGCGCCCGCCCCAACCGTGGCAAATCTTCATTTCCCAATAGAATATATCCTCTACATGCTTAGCGGGCGCGGCATAGCCACAGTGCACACTCTCTCTATTGCCACTCTTGAGTGATTGTCGCAGGGCTGAGATGGGAATAGCCTAGCTCTAAACCGCATCCGGCAATGATCGAACGCTTAGTTTGGCGCTGATAAGGTCAACCCTGTTATGCTCGGCAGGAAGCCCTTGCAACTCTTGGTGTTTGGACAGAAAGGGTCCATTGGAGCTGGGGTGTAGATGGTGATGGGATCTATCTATATAAACCCCAGTATCCTGCTGAAGGTCGGTTTTTTCGAATATCAATCAACCTCAACCTGATATTTATCCAGCCATCTAAGTATTTATCTATTTATCAATTAATCAGATCATCCACCAAGACGAAACCTAGATCCAGTCCAAACACCTCTCTTTCAATACAACAACAATACCTCACCACAACTGAATCATCGAACCCTCCCATCCTCTTCAATCTAAAAGCCAAAATCTATCAAACGAAACCCAACCCAAACTCACCTCAAATCAAAATGCATCTCCGCGACCTCAAACGAACACGCAAACAAGACGACTACTCCGCCTACGCAGCCCCGCAGATGCGATACGACCCACGAAATGGCATCTACGAGTACGACTACAAGAGCAAGAGTGAGCAGGACGACCAGAAGCCCAAGAAGAAGACCCACGGTCGCTGGTATAATCGGTTGAATTACGCTGCTGGGGCTACAGTGGCTGCTGGAGCTGGAGGGAGTGGAGGGTATGTATTGGGTGGCGGAGGGGGAGGGG